>NW_006383010.1:3887656-3890878 GCF_000327345.1 Myotis davidii | reverse complement strand
TTAATATTATGTTACTCCTCTAAGACACAGATTTGAGAGTTTTATATTATAGGATATAAAATATAACTTCTTATCCAAGTGCTTATTTATATTACGCATACTGAGATCTTTCAATTACATTTAGAGACTTTGCTGATTGAATAGTGTGCATATGGTACAGTGATGAGCAAGATGAATAGCACTGGGTACATGGGTCTTAAACACTTGCTATCTGCCAGGGCCTCTTTTAAGCATTTTCAATATATTAAGTGATGTATTAACAGTATTAAACCAGGTGTCATTAGTACATTTTAAATATTGTGAAATAAAAAAAACAGAGCTCTTGAATTATTTGTCAATGTCACATAAGTAGAAATTGGTGAATAGGATTTGAACCTAAGCCAGGTACCTCTAGATCAGCAGTTCTCAACCTGTGGGTCGCGACCCCTTTGGCAGTCGAACGACCCTTTCACTGGGGTCGCCTAAGACCATCCTGCCTATCAGATATTTACATTATGATTCATAACAGTAGCAACATTACAGTTATGAAGTAGCAACGAAAATAATTTTATGGTTGGGTCACAACATGAAGAACTGTATTTAAAGGGCCAGAAGGTTGAGAACCACTGCTCTAGATCCTATGTTCTTCATCCCTATGTGATAAGATGTTGCCATTTCTAACTGATTACCGGTAGTGAAGTATTTGTGGAGAAGACTGAATAAATTAGATAAATGCAGAAAAGGACACCTATCTCAGACCTTGAGATCCTGGAAAGTGCTAACACCAAACTAATACCAATAGAAAGTGACTTCATCATTTTATGACCAGCGACTAGAAGGATAAGAAGAGATCAGCATGGATAATAGTGGAGAATTGAGATTCTGGACTCAGGACATTACTTACCAGCCATGTGACTTTGCATAAGTTATTTAAATCCATTTTTCTCTTTCTCCTTCATTTGTAAAATATGAATAATTGTGTGATCTAGATGGTTGTCCTTCCAACATCCTGTTGGAGGGCTTCTGGGAAACTTTTCTCACTACTAAAGCAGAGAACCAAGAAACAGATAGTCCCATGCTTTCCACTGACTTTTTCTATGTTTGATGATGTCACTGGAATTGCTGCAATTACCTCACCACCATGAGGACAAAACTGACTGCCTGGAGTTACAAGGCAGAAAACTAAAAACAGCTAGAAGCCCTTGAAGACAGGTTTGTCCAATGTTTCATGTTCCACAAAGGATTATTTGTAATATTTTCATAACATAGATTTTCCAAACTCTTCTTTGGTTTCTGGAAAAAAAAAAAAATACACACACACACACACACACTAGGGGCCTGGTACATGAAAATTGTGCACTGGAGGGGGGTCCCCAGCTTGGCTTGCACCCTCTCACAGTCCGGGACCCCTCAGGGGATGTCTGTCTGCCTGCTTAGGCCCACTCCCCACTGGGATGTCCACCTGCTGGCTTAGGCCTACTTCCCCCTCGCAGGAGAGGCTCCCACCACTACCGCTGCGCTTGCCAGCATGAGGCTGGCTTCTGGCTGAGCGGCGTTCCCCCTGTGGGAGCGCACTGACCACCAAGGGGCAGCTCCTGCATTGAGCGTCTGTACCCTGGTGGTCAGTGAGCGTCATAGCGACCGGTCGTTCTGCCATTTGGTTGATTTGCATATTAGGGTTTTATTTTATAAGATATATATATATATAGTTCCTATTTGTAAAATTTTCATTGCCTTCAAATTGGTCCTTTGGAATTCGGACCATCTATGGGATGCTGGGGATGGACTAGTTGGAAGCTTTATAGCTCTGAGAGTAAATTTCAGTTAAGCCATTTGTTAGAAGACTAGCACCTTGCCTTTTACCAAAGTGTGTGGGAAATTATTTCATGTATTAGCATTTACTCACTCATTTTGTAATGCTTTTGTGCACATTGCTCTAGTAATTGAATATTAACTCCCTTATTTGTGCACATCAGTGTTGATTTTGAATATTCACAGTGAGGGGCCATCTGCTAAAGTAACCCATTATGCTTCATTGGATGGTCCTCTAAGGAAAGGGGTACATTTGCTGCAATATGTGAAAATGTGGGCTCCAGAAGCAATGTCAACCCTCAACAACCTCACTACGTAATTATGCTATTAAGAGAACATCTAAGCTTCCAGTTAAATACCAGTTTAAGTTTAAATCTGCATGCCTGACATTGGAGACTTTTCCTAAAATGTGTACATGAGTTCCTTTAATATTGATGGAAGGAGAGAATGAAGAAGTAAAATACCCTTATTGGGAAGTCAACATTGTGAAGCAAATCTATTTATTCAAATCATTAGTGTGTGAACTGATCATTAAATCATTTGAACTCTTAAGAGCTAAGACTCAAATATGTGCAAAAGAATAGTTCAATTTCTGAAATTAGGAATAAATATGGACTGTTACCTATAACTCAGACATTCAGTGACATTTCATCTCAAATGTGTAGTGCATAATTCCCCACACATCCCAGGGAAAATAAACAGCAAATACAATCCTCTGTATGTTTAGATAATCAGTGAATTGCATATGTTGGCTCACAACCTCCCGGGAGCTTCTGGGTGTAATCTGAAACAGACTTCCATAGGAGGAAGGCAGAGAGAGACCAAGGAAAAAGGCAGATGCTCAAAGATTGGTAGGTGGCAGGTTTAATGAGTCATTTTTGGGCAACTTGCAGGATGATTGGTCTTACATAACCACCCACCAAATCTCAAAAGTTTAAATGGAGGCTTTAAATGGGATTTTTCTTATACCTATTCATATTTTTCTCGGTAGGATGGCAACCTGAGGCCTTCTTTTTGTCCCTTGGGAAAAAAAAAATGTTACCTCTCACACTCAGAATTTTAATTTATACCTCCATGTGGATGACTTTAGAATTTGCATATCCCTTCAGGGGCCATATTTTCCCCCAATATCTTCTCAATATTTTACTTGAGGTTCCACTGTTGTCTCAAACTCAATGTATATTATAAACTTTAAGTTATATTAAAATCAATTTTGTTTATTATGTGCTTAGCCTGTAATAATTGAATAAACACCTTCTTTTTCCTCCTTTGTACATGTCACACAAATCTAAAAATTCTATTAATATCTTTCTTTAAATGTCTAACTGATTATTTTCTTTCCATTTCCATAAACTCTTGCCAACTATAAGACATTATCATCTTACAACTAGAATATTTCAGTGATAATTTGCCTGGCTTCTGCTACCAAGA
>NW_006383010.1:3878735-3887619 GCF_000327345.1 Myotis davidii | reverse complement strand
CTCCTGACAATCATGGGCAGTTTTATCTCTTTAAAACATTGCTGGGTAACTTCCTGCTCAAAAATGCAATGGCTTTCAAAGTTCTATGAAAAAGGCACATTCCATTTGCTCAGATTTCAAGGGTAATTATTTTGACCATAAGTTACTCTAAAAAAGTTTTAAAATTTTATTCTTAGTTCTCATTAACATCAGTGAGACTCTTCTGCCCCAGTCTTTTTTGAAATGGTTCTCATTTATCATTCTAATAAGTCTGCATTTTATAAACATTGCTATATTTATAAGAAATTTATATTCTCTTTCAGTTTTAACATCTGCAATATGATGGAACAAAAAAGTATTAGTGAGCCTGAACAATTTTATGAGACTTACTACCCACTTTGTTTAAAAATTTTCAGGAATATAGCAGTGATTTTTCAATCACCATTTCTCCTAATTATTATTCATTATTCATGCAAAAAAACATTCACTGGCCACCTTCTCAGAGCCAAGAACTGTATCAGAGACTGAGAATATACATATGAATGAACTAGTCTCTGCTCTCAGTTTTTCCTTCCACTATTCTCATTATTTTCTACTTACACTTACAATTTGCTTATAACATGTCCAAATTGGGTAATGAGATACAAAGTGGGTGTGTTTCTTATTGTCTAGGAAAGTGAAAAACAGAATGGTAATATTCACAGACAGTGTTCTAATTGCTAGAACAGCCCTAATGGGTTTAGCTCAGGGGATAGAGGTCGGGCTGTGGACTGAAGAGTCCCAGGTTTGATTCTGGTCAGGGGCATGTACCTTGGTTGCAGGTTTCCGGGCCCTGGTCAGGGTATGTACAGGAGGCAACCAATCGGTGTCTTTCTCACATCGATGTTGCTCTCTGTCTCTCCCTCTTCCAGGGAAAAATATCCTCAGGTGAGGATTAATAACAACAACAAAAAATTGTTAGAATGTTTGGGTTGGTGTTTTTAAGGTCTAGTTTTAGGTCATGATGTTCCAAATTTAATGAGGTAACCACTCCATGTGTAAGGTGTGAGTTAAGGGGCCTACCAACAATACCGCAATTTTTAAGATTGAAATTTTAACTGGAAAATATGGCTAACGAGTCAGATTCTGTTTTCTTATATAAAAAAAAGAAACAGCTTATTTTTCTCAAATAATCCTTTGATTCATTAAAAAAAACTTCTTTAGATTTTGCTTTAAGAGCCCAAATCAGTTCTAACTAAGAAAATAAATCACCCATATTGGGAAGTCAGTAACTTTTTCCAAATTATAACATTTATTTCATTGAAAGTGTTCTTTTTCTACTTGAGTCCTAGTTGATCTAAGAAAATGTACTCTTCACCTATGAGAATCAGTTTAGTTTGGTGGTCAGAATGTTTTAAAAATATCAAATAAAAGCAAGTGCTTATTTTATGCTAGGGGGAGACTATCAAGGTAAGCTACCAAAATTAAAAGAAAGGAATTTAGAGTGAAAGGCCAAATTATTTCAGTCTCATTCGTAACTTTCCTCTTTCTTAAAGTTTTCTTCTTTTAATCATTTAAACTTGTTTAAATGATTGAAATACATCAGTCTTTGGTTTTCAACCCTAAATTTTAAATTGCTAAATGCCTATATGGCATTGTTACATGTTCTATCCAGACAGCTTGATGAGGCCATGAAGGGGAAATGTACTTTACTATAATTTGGATATTCTCACTGAGTTTTCCCAGTCAGATTTTTTTCTTATGCTTAATTCTCTCCGAATAATATTTAAAAAGATTATTCCATGTGTAGAAGCTGTAATAGTTTCTTAGATTTAATTAAAACATCAATTTTTTTTTCAAATTAAGGAATGCTTGGAATTGTTTTAATGGAAAGAATAGTCTATGTTATTAAAGATTAAGAAAAAAATCAAGGGACTATTTTAGCAAACATTAAATAATATTTTTTTCTGAATTAAACTCTATGATGATAAAATATTAATTAAGGTAAAGACTACTTAGATTCTAAAACAAATACATTTTTAAGGGATGAAGATTTTGTGTGTGGGGAGGGGGGGCAAGGGGGTAATTCTAGCTATATTATGCTCCCTATTGTAAATGATGCTTCTAGTTTATTTAGATTTTTAACCTCTAGCAATAACAGATTATTTTGATAAATTATTCATATTCTGCATTGTGCACCTTAGGCAATTTGCATATCTGGCAGCAAATAGGCCCTCCTTTCAAGCTCAGTCCCCTTGGTCAGACAGGATGGCCCAAGGCTGCTTCATGATTAATTTCATCTCAATAGGGTAATTATCATACTGAAATGAAGCAATGCCCCTGAGATATGCTTTCCTGGAACTACAAGTGCAAGAGCCTTAGCTTAAGAGCTTTTAAGCATATAGTAACTCTTAGCTTAAGTTAACCTTTCTCTAATTTTGGAGTATCTACATCTAAAACTAATATTGGATTTTGTAAAACTAGAAAACAATCATTTAGAGCTTGATTTAGCAGCTCTTTGGATTGCGAGGTTGTATACGTTTTGAGGGATCAAGGAGGTTTTTATTGCTGGCTCCAAGTTTAGCTGATGAACCAATAAATATTAAGTTCTCTTCTAGATTTTGAAAACTCATCCATCTTTTCTATATTTAGATTTCTGATCTAAGAACAGTCTGCCTTGTACTATTGCAAAATTAGTAAGAGATGGCTTTTTAAAATGTTTCTGTTTTTTAATTGGAAAATGATTAAAAACTAAATTAGTCTATATCCCACCCTTCAATAGAACTTCTGTATTTCCTAATCAATACAAATTCATTGGAAATTTGTTTGAAATATGAAATTCTTCAAAAATTCTCAAATGCAATTAGGGTCACAGGGTATTCTAGTGAAAATCGAGTTCTGAAATTCAAGATTAAAACTCTTTCTGCATAATACATGATCAGTGATCAAAGAGAAAAGGAGAATTTGAGTTAGTTTTGTATTATCCTAAAAATGAAACAGATTCCTCAATTTAATGTCTCATTTCATACTGGTCATTTGGCTTTATTATCACTTTTATAATTAGGCTTTTATGGCAATAAGTTTCTTACATGTTTATCAGAAAGAATTTCCCCAACATTTTGCTAGATACTAGTGTTATAAAGTTAAATAAATAACAGTCAATAATCCCAGGGAATTTATAAATTAATAGAAGATGTAGTAGCATAAGTACATAATTAAAATATGATTATATATTAAAATAGAAATCAGTTCTGCCGAGTCCAGTGTGTTGGGCATTGTGAAATGATAATGGATATTGTTTCATTAGAACCCATCACCTACTTGACCACCTGCTAGTTTTCATGCACCTACCTCTGTCAGATTTTTCTCTCTAATGGACTCCTTTAGCTGCGGGGCATCATTCTTATTTATTTTGCTGTTATTTGCTGAAGGAAAGATACTAATGTTATTCAGCGATTATTCATTGTTACTTTTGCAAATGATCTTTCCAAACTTATTGAAAAATAAAAATAAATAAATGCAGTAATTTACTTTTGGGAGAAGTAGGGGATTACTTAGAAACTACTTAAAATACAAGTATGATTCTCTACAATACTATTGTTCATCTGTTGTCCATTTGCCCAAGACCAATACTGTACTCCCAGTGTAGCAGCCCATTTGCTGTTGAAGTTATTTGAAATCTACATTTGAAAACTCAAACAATTTAGACTTCACATGAAAAGTATAAACAGAATCTTATAGATGAAAAGTTATGATAGTAAATGAATATTTAAAGCTCTATGCAAAAATCTTTTCCTGAACAAAATATTTACAGACTCAATTTTTTAAATGAAACTGTTCCATGCCTATGAAATCAGAAGAGACTGAACCATTTCGTTTATATGATTCATCACAGTTTGTTTATATAAATACAACACATTTCAAGAAACTAGAAATTCTTATTTCTCTGATAATTTCCTGCTTAAACATTACTGAATGAATTATGCTGACATTTTAATCTAGGTCCATTCTGTTTCTAATTTTGCACGTGAAAATATTATGTATCAATTTCAGAATTATTATAGTTTTGTTGAATTTATTTGTCATCCTATGTTTTTATTTAAATCACTGTATTTTATTGAAAATATAACTATAAAAATTAGCAAATGAAAACTTGGAAAAAGATAAAATCATTTGATATAATAACATTTTCATTTGGGATGCATGCAGTGTAGGTTGTGAGTAATGCAGAGTAAATAAGACTAGTCATCACTTAATACATGTTGAATGGGTATTGAGAGCATATATGAATTTTTTTCAAATAAAATTTAGTTTATTTTCCAATTGGCAGTAATCAAAAGGATGCAGAAAAATAATTATAATGAAAATTTGTCTGCATGGATTATTTTTCAAAAAAAATTATTTTTTAATTATAGTTTACATTCAATATTATTTCATATTAGTTTCAGGTTTACAGTATAGCAGTAAAACAATCATATACATATTTTACAAAGTGTTCCACCTGATATTTGAAGAACCCACCTGGCACCATACATAGTTATTACAATATTGCCATGCTGTACTTTACATCCTGGCACTGTTTTGTGATGACCAATTTGTAGCCCTTAATCCCTTCACCTTTTCTACCCTGTCTGTATGGATTAGATGTATTTTCACTGGCATAGCTCAGTGGTTGAGCATCAACCTATGAACCAGGAGGTCACAGTTCAATCTCCAGTGTGGGGCATGCCAGAGGCAGCCAATCAATGATTCTCTCTCATCATTGATGTTTCTATCTCTCTCACCCTCTCCTTTCCTTTCTGAAATCTATAAAAATATATTTAATAAATGAATAAAACTGAAATGCTATACACAAACAGATGTCACATCTGATCACCTATGTATGGATCCTCAATAGATTTGAAGTCAATATTTTTGTTGGCTGATTCAAGTTGGCAGACTTGTTGAAAAGCATTTGGTTTTTGGCAAGGAATCAAGATGGTGACTGGCAGGACAGCAGTGAGGGAGAGAGTGTGAGTGAGTGAGGGAGCTAAAGGGGAGTGTGTGGATGTGGTGTGTGTGTGTGTGTGTGTGTGTGTGTTTCAAAGTTAGATCCTGCAGGACATTAAGGGGCTGGTGGACTGGGCTCTCTTAGATGGGGAGCCCCTGGTACCAATGCAGGCACTCCTGGGTGCCTAGCGCTGGCACAGAAACCACGGCTTCTTGAAGGGGAGAGCTGCTGTGACTAGGAATCCAGCCTCACCACCACCGAGACTGGTCTCAGACACCACCCAGGACCCTACAGTCACTCTGGCCAAAGACCTGCTACTTCAGCTGCAGGCCCATAGACATTGGGACTCCAGCCTCCCCAGCTGCAGACTCTTGGGGTTTGCAACCCTACTGCCAACCAACTGCTGCAGCCACAGGCTCTGTGCATCCAGGAACCTGTGCCATCCACTGCTTTTGGGGTGAATGACCTTCCCATCAAGCCCTCTATTTCAGCTACAGGCCCTGTGTGACATGGAGCCTGGATCCTTTGGTGAAAGCAAAAAATGGGGAGACAAAGAAACAACCCCCAAAGGGAAAAAAAGGTGGCATTTCCAGAAAAGGCACTAAATTAAATGGAGGCATGCAATATGTCAAAAAAAATTTGGAGTAAGGACCATACAGTTCATAAATAGGATGGAGGAAAAAATCAACAACTTATGTAAGGATCAAGAGGAAATGAAATATTATATAACCACAATAAAAAAAAGGTGAAAGGTTTCTACAGTAGACTAGAGGAAGTGGAGGACCGAGTTAGTGAGTTAGAAAACAGGACAAAGAAACACACCCAATCTGAACAGCAATTGGAGAAAAAAATTAGAAAGCAGGAGAGCCTATGGGAGCTTTGGCACAACATATAATGAAGTAACATACGTATAATAGGGGTGCCAGAAGGACCAAAAGAGGAACAAGAATTAGAAAACCTATTTGAAGAAATAATGCCAGAAAATGTCCCTGATATAGGGAAGAAAACTCACACAGAGAGTCCCAAACAAGATGAACCCAAAAAAAGACCCACACTAAGATGCGTCGTAATTACAATGGCAAATCTTAACAACAAAAAGAGAATCTTAAAGGCTGCAAGAGAAAACAAAGGGTCACCTACAAAGGAACTCCCATCCAAACAAGAATACCTATCAATAATAACCTTAAAGATAAATGGACTAAATGCTCTAATCAAAAGCATCAAATGGCTGAGTGGATAAGGAAACATAACTCATATATATGTTATCTACAAGAGACCCACATCAGAACAAGGGACTCACACAGACTGAAAGTGAAGGGATGGAAAAATATCTTTTAGGCAAATGGAAATGAAAAAAAAGCTGGGGTAGCAATTCTAAAAGCTGACAAAATAAACCTCAAAGTGAAGGCCATAACAAGAGATAAGGAATGCCACTTCATAATATTAAAGGGATCAATACAACAAGAGGATATAACTCTGGTAAACATATATACACCCTATGCAGGAGCACCTAAACACATAAAAATCTTCTGGAAGGTATCAAGGGAGAGATAGACAGCAATACAATCATAGTAGGGGATTTAATAGCCCATTGACATCACTGGGTAAAATCACCAAAGAAACCACAATCCTAAATGACTCACTAGTTCAGATGGACTTAACCGACATCATCAGAACATTTCACCCCAAAGCTACAGAATATACATTCTTCTCACGTGCACATGGGACATTTTCAAATATAGACCACATATTGGGACACAGGTAAAGTCTCTTCAAATTCAGAAAGATTGAAATCATATCAATCATCTTCTCAGATCACATGGTATCATATTAGAAATAAACTACAATAAAAACAAAGAAAAATTCAAACACTTGGAGGCTAAATAGCATGTCATTAAATAATGATTGGTTTATCAAAGAGATCAAAGAAAAAATAAAAAACATCCTGGAACAAATGACAATCCTGGAAACAAACGACATCCTGGAAAACACAAAAATCCAAAATCTATGGGACACAATGAAAGCAGTCCTGAGAGGGAAGTTCATAGCATTACAGGCCTATCTCAATGAACAAGAAAAACTGATAATGAATTATCTAACTCTACAACTTAAAGAATTAGAAAGAGAGCAACAAGAAAATTCCAGAGTGAGCTGAAGGAAGAAAATAATAAAGATCAGAGCGGAAATAAATGACATAAAAAAAAACAACAAAAAAACCCCAAAACATTAATAAAATCAAGAGCTGTGTCTTTGAAAGGGTAAACAAGAGAAATGAACCTCTAGCCAGGCTCACCAAGTAGCAAAGAGAGAGGACCCAACTAAAATCAGAAATGAAAGAGGTGAAATAACAGACTCCACGGAAATAGAAAGGATTCTAAAAAAATACTACGAATAACTCTATTCAACAAACTGGTCAACCTAGCAGAAGTGGACATATTCCTAGAAAAATATGACCATCCAAAAGCCAATGAAGAAGAATAAAAAAATCTGAATTGTCCGATAGCTATGGAGGAAATTGAAGCAGCAATCAAAATACTTCCAGCAAACAAAAGCCCTGGACCAAAAAGCTTCACATGGGAGTTTTACCAAATATTCAAAGAAGAACTAAAACCTATCCTCCTCAGACTATGCCAAAAAATTCAAGATGAAAGAACACTTCCAAGCTTTTTTTAATGAAGCCAGTATTACCCTAATCCCAAAACCAAATAAAGACATTACAAAGAAAGAGAATTTCAGGTCAATATCTCTGATGAACATAGATACTAAAATCCTTAACAAAATTCTAACAAATAATATCCAGCATTATATTAGAAATATCATACACGATGACCAAGTTGGATTTATTCTGGGGATGCAAGGATGGTACAACATCCACAAATCAATAAACATGATACATCACATAAACAAATTGAGAAAAAATATAATCATATCAATTGATGCAGAAAAAGCATTTGACAAAATCCAACACCCTTTCTTGGTAAAAACTCAGCAAAGTTGGAATAGAGGTATTATACTTTAACCTGCTTCCACCACTCTTATTCAACATAGTACTGGAAGTCCTAGCCACAGCGATTAGACAAAGGGAAGAAATAAAAGGCATCCAAGTTGGAAAAGGAAGTAAAACTGTCATTAACAGGTGACATGATTCTATTGTACATGGAAAACCCTAAGAACTACACCAAAGAACTACTAGATTTAATAAATGAGTTTGGTAATGTAGCAGGATACAAAGTTAACAACCAGAAATCTATGACTTTTTTTATACACCAATAATGAACTCACAGAAAGTTAAACAAAAAAAGCAATCCCATTTACCATTGCAAAAAAAAAAAAAAATTAAGATACCTAGAAGTAAACTTAACTAAGGAGGTAAAATACCTGTACTTGGAAAACTACAAAACATTGAAAAAAGAGATAGAGGAAGACATAAACAAAAGGAAGAATATACTATGTTCATGGATTGATAGAATCATCATCATTTAAATGTCCATACTACCCAAAGCAATCTATAGATTTAATGCAACTGCCATTAAAATACGAATGGCATATTTCACAGAACAAACTCTCCAAAAAAATTCATATGGAATAAAAAAAGAACGTGAAAGAACCTGAGAAAGAAGAACAAAGTTAGAGGGATCACAATACCAGATATCAAGCTATCTTACAAAGCCACTGTTCTCAAAACTGCCTGGTACTGGCACAAGAACAGAGAACCCATATAGAGCAATGGAACAGAACAGAGAACCCAGAAATCGACCCAAACCACTATGCTCAATTAATATTTGACCAAGAGGCAGGAGCATACATTGGAATCAAGACAGTCTCTTCAATAAATGGTGTTGCGAAAATTGAACAGATACATGCAAAAAAAAAAAATGAAACTAGATCACCAACTTACACCATACACAAAAACAAACTCAAAATGGATAAAGTATA
>NW_006383010.1:3864428-3878209 GCF_000327345.1 Myotis davidii | reverse complement strand
TTTACAATAGCTAAGATTTGGAAACAGACTAAGGGCTCCATTGGCAGATGAATGGATTAAAAAACTGAGGTACATCTACACAATGGAATACTATGCTGCAGTAAAAAGGAAAGAACTCTTACCATTTGCATCAGCATGAGTGGACATGAAAAGCATTGTGCTAAGCAAAAGAAGCCAGTCAGAGAAAGATAAATATCACATAATCTCATTCATTTGTGAAATATAATGAACAACACAAACTGATGAACAAAAATAGATACAGAGACAAAGAAGCATCAAATAGTCTATCAAAATTCAGAGGGAAGGTAGGGGAGGTTGCGGGTAAAGGGGAGAGATCAATCAAAGGACTTATATGCATGCATAAAAGCATAACCAATGGACACAGACACTAGGCGGGTGAGGGCATGTGCTGGGGGGTGGGGGTGGCCGGGTAGAGGTCCATGGAGGGAAAAAGAAGACTTATGTAATAATATATGTAATACTTTAAACAATAAAGAATTTTTTTAAAAGATCATTTGGTTTTAAATTGTTCATTTCTAGTGAGATATTGTTCATATAATATGCCACGTAAGATGCCATTGTGAATTAATATAAACTGACTTAAAAGCCTGAGATCAGAGAAAGAATAAATGAAATTTTGAGGGACAAACAATATCTTACTGCTATGATCCTGAGATTAATCTCCATTAAATTCATTCCTTGGTGTGAGGACATTGTCTATAGAACCAACCCTTTAAAATAGCACCATTTACCTGGCACAGTGTGCATTAGTGGATTGGTGGGGGTTTTGTTGTGTGTTTTTTTTCTTTGTTTTTGTTGTTTTTGTGTGGAGGGCTGGAATCTAAGCCATAGTAGATAGAAGAGTCCACATATCCACTCAGTGTGCACACAGCTAAACGGATACAGATGAGAGTAGTGAGGTTATGACTCTGCTGAGAGATGACTCATCTGTCATCTGTCCAGACACTAAAATAGGGATGCTGATTAGTCAAGGGCACGATCTGAATCCTGATCACTGAGGGAGAAAGCAACTGACAGAGAAACCAAATGATTGATGTAAGAAGACCTTAAGAAAAGCTCTCCATAATTCACAATTGTGTGTACCAGGTGGTCCAATAGAATCTTAGGTGTGGAGGAATCAGTTAGGATAAGTAATCCAAAAACACATTAAGGAAAAAGAGAAGATAGGAGGAAAATCAAGAGTAAAAATTCTATGACACTTTATTGATTTTAATTGTAAAATCTTTTTTTAAATAAGGAAGTATCCTACATTTCTCTGATACATTGAGATCTTAAAAAGTAAAACACCTGAGTAGGTTAGGGCAGTTTTGGTGATATTTTAGATCTTTAATCCTTTCATCCACTTTTTTATTCACCAATTATTTATTAAGTGCCTACTAAGTGCTAGTCATGTACCTATAGGGTTAAAGCAATGCTTAGAAATAGATTAGTTATGAATTCAATATCTATAGATAAACATTGATTAATTATTGAGACCATCTATTAGATGTGACAAAGGAAACACTAGAATGATAGTTGGCATGAAATTTTCCTCCAGAAAAAAAAAAACAGTAATAAAAAGATCATAGATAAAATGGATTCTAAACTTAATTTTGGCAAAATACATTTTATCTGGAAAATAAACATACTAATAGTAGAAATCATATATGTGAATCAAATGATATTTTTATATAAAAAAATAAAAATTAGCATTTTCATAATCATAGTTAAGGCACAAATGAAGAATTCTCTCACCAACAAACAATAAAGAATAAATTTCAAATGGAACCTCTTTTCTTAGGCCAAAAAGAACATGGAATCTTTGCTTATAATTCTTGCCAAGTTATTCTGATGAGCTCTTGTTATTTTAGAACTTTAATTAGAATTATAATACAGGGTTTGACAAAAGTAGATTTACAGTTGTGAGTATGTGAAACACAGAGTTTATTTTTGTATTATTATTTATTATTATTTTGTTTTTCCATACAAAAAACTATAAACCTATTTTCCCCACCCTGTACTAAACTAACTGAAATTAATATTTGATGATAAATAAGATTGAATATATGTGTATCAACTGCTACATTTATACCTAGCCAGTACATACACGTAATAGCTCCTAAATAAATATGTAATGAATGAATGAGTCAAGGTCAATATCTAAGACAAGTGACCAAATCTTCCTTCCCATATTAAGTAATAATTCAATTATTAAAACATAAGAGAGACAATCAGGAACCACGACTTAATGAGATGTGAAATGTAAACCATTGCTTTTTGAAATCTTTATTTCCCATTTTTTCATTTGTGCGAAGTAAATAACTTATTTAAATGCCTGTCAACTGTTTTTGTATTCTGTTTCTTTAAAGAGAAAATTTTTAACAAAGCGGGGGCGGGGGGGGGGAGGATGAAAAAGCTAGGACAAGAGGGAAGAAAGATTAAAAATGAACTTGCCCATTCTCTCACATTACATTTTGTTGGCCCTGACCACAGAGCAGTAGAGGGAATGGCATCTTAAGTCAAAGACTCAAACTGGAAATTGGTTGTACTGTGCTTTATTCTCTTATTAGTCACTCAGGAACCTTCAAAAAGCTACTTTATGCCTAAATGTTTCTCATGTATTTCAAAGGGCTTATAATACTGAAATAATTTACAAAGCATTCTAAGATTTTCAAATTTAGGAGCTAAACAAATGCAAAGTGTTCTATGGTGAGTTAACAGGGAAATAAAAAAATTTGGGGAAACTTTATGTTATGCTTTTCTTTGGTTCAATAATTTTATTTTTGTCTCAGTAAGCTTAAGTCTCAGCCATCTTACTAATAATTGTGTTTAATTCTTAACAATTCTGAGTGCTAAGGGAGATATTTTCAATTTTTGATTTTGTTTTTTTCCTTTACAAAAATTTTGTTGTATATATTTCTGACAATACTTCATGTTAATTTCTTTACCCTTTCTCTTTATAAGACCCAGGAAAAGCCCCTGAACCTAAACAAGGGACTATAAAAGTTGCAGCACAAGGTAAGCAATAGAACACTTTAAAATTCTTTTTTTTTTCCCACTTACATACCTTTTTATTGACAGAAGCAAAAGCTGTTTATTGCAGAACAGCACCATCTGCTGGGTTCTTATAGAAAACATTGCATCGTTGCATGAAGGTACACATTTCAAGTATTTATTTAGTATCTGGAGAAAGCATGACTAAGACAAAGCCAAATTTGCAGGGGAACCACTGAAGGACCCAGGAATTAGTATCTTGACTCCAAGTTTCAGTCACTGAGCTTTTACTTATATTTTCAAAAATAAACCATAGATTGATTGATAGATGGGTAGACAGATATATGATACATAGAGATTTATAAATGATATACAAGTGTCCAGTGTTTTCAAATATACCTTCTAATTTGTGTCATATTAGAAAAATCTGTCAGAATTTTTAAAAAATTAGTATTACTTCATCTGTATATACCAAGACTGCAAAATCAGATTCCAGATATGATTACAAAGAAATCAACCTAGTTTTTATGAGCCATCTGAGAAAATCTACTTACAAATATATTTGGGGTATAAGAGTGATGTTTTAAAGGAGACCTTCAGGAAAATATTGATTCTTCAAGTCAGCAGTTTGGGAAAAATGGTTCTTTAAAATAATTTTGTTGTATTTTTTAGCTATCATCTACAATCACATTCTTTGAGAAAGCTGTTGTAACTCCAGTGTCCCAACTCAGGAGACTGGAATACAATGAATGATGCAACCTTATGCTCAAACTAAGAGTAGTAATATTATGCAAGTACAAGGAATGGGTACAAGTGTCTGCCTTTGTCATCTTTGAAAACTTTACAGAACACACCTAGGGAAAATAAGTAAAATATTTATTGGAGAAAAGCCTTTATTTTTCTCTCCTTTGCTACATTATACAATATCGAACATTTAAGGAGATACATTTAGGTGATGGCACATTCATTTCTGGGCAGAAGACCCTTGTAGCAGACTTCTTAGCAGATGATGTGATTGCAGCTGACCAAATTTTGCTGTTATATTTAATCCTGGAACCAACTACAAGCAAAATCGCCCTAGTAAATATTGGCAAAATGGGTTGGCTAACTGCCACCTGACACAATGTTTTTATAAGCAATATTTGATCAAATGGTTAAGAACTAAGATGTGGGATTTTAGTTTTCTTTTGAAAATCAAGTTGTTCAAGAAAACTGATTCTTTACAGGAGTTCCGATAGAGAATGTAGCGAATGTTATGAGAGGTAGAAAGGCAGGGCAAATATTATCGCTTTTGTGTTTTATATTCTTGCAAATGCAGCTCAGAGTACATTCCTCAAGCAAATGACCACAAGTTCCAGGAATCACTGAAATTAAGGTATATCGTTCTTATAAAAAGCACAACCACCTGCTTGCACTAAGGCTTCTGAGGGGCATGGTGGAAATGGAACTATGACTTGAGGCAGGAAGTTAGTGTTGTTTCAGCCTCATAATAAAGGAGCTCAAGGGGAAGAAGTTGAGATAATCTGAAAACTGATTTCAAATTTGAATTTGGACCATAGGCTCTTCACTTTCATATTTCAACTACATCGGACAAGGCAGGCGCAACTTATTTTTTTTTTCAGAATAAATGATTAATTGTTGAATGAATAGTAACCTAGAGTTTCAAAAGCTTATTAGAACAGTCCTTTTAAGAAAATTAGATGAAAGTGTTGATTAAGCACAGTGTACAGGCAAGAGGTAGGGCTAAACACATACTTATTAATTTGACTTCTTATCTATGTAACAATATATTTCGTATTCATTTTTGCTTTATGTTTTTATCTCAATTAAAAAACAACACCATCTTATAAAATAATATTTTAAGGTTATTTTCTTATTTCAGATTTGTGTGGGTTAAGTCCACTGAATTTATGAATTCGTGGAATAGATTCTCTTATTCCCAGGAATACTCTGAGGAATGCTCATTTAATATGTTTAACACTATTTTCTTTCTATTATTTCAGCAGCAGCTAAAAAGGATGAAAAGAAGGAAGGTATGTTTTATGAAAATTTCCACTATGCCTTTGTGTGAACAGTTAAACAGTTTAAGCTCTGGGGTGAGCTAGTATAAAGGTACTGGAGGCCATTGGCGAGGTAGGGGGTGGGTGGCCAATGTGATTAGGCAGCCTGTGTCTGCTGATTGTTGCTTATTGAAGTTAAGTTTCTTACCCTCCCACAGAGACGGGGATGAAGGGGCACTATCTCCTTTGATGATTACATTTCAAGGGGATGTCTCCTAGGTCTTGAGCAAGATATTTCTGGTTGTAGAAGATTTATATTTCAAAGGGATGGAGAAAGAATTTATAATGCAAGCTTTCTAAAGTAAATGTGCTCACAAAAGGGAGGTCTGGGGCCTATAGTCAGGAAGAAGCCCATTTAAGTTTAGTCAAGCTGATGGGAATGTTAAGGTCACCTCCGCCACTGGGATTCTGCTTAGAGAGATGTTTCTAATGCGCCCTGACAGCACTTAGCCAAGGTCTATAGCTATCACCACTGTTTATAAATCTAAGCTTATTTTCTCAGTAAAAATAACCTGTAGATATAAGCAATCGCTTCTAACTTTGAAAATGACAATTATATTCTAGTTAGTGTTTATATGATCTGGAAAAAAATAAGAAAGCAAGTGTTATATTTATATTTAGTGACATTAGAGTTTTATGTAATCATCATGGCTTGGGAGTCACAGTCTGCTTCTGTTAAACATGGATCTGTGAGTCAATAGTCATGGGATGGAGAAAATATTTTAGTTGGCCATCATTTGTTTAAAGAGAACAAAACCATTTATAATAATAAAAGTGTAATATGCTAATTAGACCAGACGTCCTTCTGGACAACCTTCCAGATGAAGCAGGGGCTGTGAGGGAAGCCCGCGTCCCTGTTGCCTGCCGGCGCCTGAAGGAAGCCTGGGTCCTGGGTGCTGGAGGGAAGCAGGTGCCGGCAGCCAGGGGAAGAAAGGGAACAAATTTCGCATCGGGCCTCTAGTAATATCATAAGGTTAACTGAGACGCATTAACATGTTTATTATCAAGAGATTGAAATCAGTATTAATGTTCCCAGAAACACATAGCAAATATTTCAGTGTATTTTGGCAATGATATAATTTCTATGATGACTGTTGTGGTGAGTGTTCAGAGACATTACAAGAAAAAAGAAGGAATCAGTTCCTGCCACTGTTTTGGACAGACAGGAAGTCCTCAAAAATGTTCATCTTTCCTCCATCACTTCTTCTTAGGAATGAAAAAGAATTTACCTTTTGATTGAGCTAAAGGAGTAATATTGACAGTCATTTTGTTATTCATTGGCATTCAAACATATATTAAAAAACTTTTGGATATATAAAACCATAGTCAAAGTACAATTGCATAGTTTTAATCTTCATATATATATATATCATTGCTATGCTCAGCATTTTTTGTTTTTTTCCTGGATTTTATACATCTTTTTTTTAATTGTCCGTGTTCAATATGCAATATTTGGAAGAGCTTGGGAATATTTGCCTTTAGAGATCCATGTGATCCAGTGAAACATATAAAACATATGCCCCTGAGTATTTATTAATATTATCATTCAAGAAATGATGATATTTAAGAAAAAGTAGCTATCTACAATAATTTTTATTGTTCCCAGTATATAATAGGAGAATAGGCTTAATGTTCAGCTACTCTAGGCAGTCATTTGAATTTGTTTCATGAGTTCCTATTTCTCTTTATGTGTCTCCTGTTAAGCAGAGCAGAAATGTATATAGACAACAGCTTCTCAGCTCCTGTTTCTTACTTTCCGTCATCTCAGTAAAGATCACAGGTCTATTTCCCACAGGGACAGGGAGCATATGTTTATTCAAATGAGGCAAATTTATAACAAATACCAGATACAATTTGGATTTTCAACATTACACAAAGTTTATCTTACACAAAGTTTATTTCTATTCACATTCAGACTTTTTGGATATCGTTCAAAGATACTAATTACTGACAACTTTCCTAGAGAAAGAGAAAACGAGAAGGATTTTAGGAATTTAACTAGAATGCTCTTGAGAAGTTCTTTTGCTGGCGAATTTTAAAATACAGACACAAACGTGCATAACAACTTTCTTAATATCAAAGACATGCCTCGGGCCGCAGAGGGTTTCTTGCATGAGTGAACTCTAAGAATTAGAATTTCATGTGCAGATTTTATCCCAAGCCTGGCTCATCAAGTCTCTCAGAAACCTGAACAAGAGCAATCCTTGGCTCCATGAGCTTTGCCCATCTATGTTTCTGTTCCTGGGAATTTTGGCCTCAGAACAACCATGTCTTAGCCTGAGTGGAATGGCATTATTGATTAAATGTTCAACCGAGGCCCTGCTTTGTCAAGCCTGTTTCTACCGAGGTTTCCCCTGTACACCACTCCTTCTCCCCACTCAGACACTTTCCTCATGATCGATTAGCAAACCTTCTCTTACTCTCCGTTAGGTTCTCAACATCTGCCCCGATAAAATTGCATTTTTCTCTCTAAAATGTGCTTATTCTGTATCACCTCTTATGTAATGGTTCTGCTGTCCTTATAGACACCGAGACTCAAATTCTGGCTAAGCTTTAACCTCTGTTTTACCTTTGCCCCTGACAATTAGTCCTCCGGGATTTTTAAATTACCTGACCTCTCCTTTGTTTAATCCTTCCTAAAATAACTAGGAAAGCTAATCTTCACTCACAACTTCCAGCCCTCTCATTGTGACCTCTCACTGATATTAGACTTCTCATGTGAACCAAGGAAATGATGCCTGAAATCAGAGGTTCTCAATATGTGGTCAAGGACTTCTGAGGGTCACGGAGACCCTTTCGGTGGTTCTGCAAAGTTAAAATTATTTTTATAAAATCATGGAGTCATCATTTCCCTTTTACATTTCATCCTCCCATGAGTGTGCACTGGAGTTTGCCAGAGATTATATAATGTGTGATATTGCAACAGATTCAATATAAAAGCAGTTATGTAAATCCAACTGACTTCTCAGTAAGCCACATATTAATGAAAGTCACAAAATTGTGAAGCAAAGTCACTCATCTCATTTTTTTTATATTTGAAAGGATATTTGTCCTAAAAATAATATTGATGTTAATGTGTAACGAGTGTATTATTTTTTAAATAAATAAATAGCTAATTTTTTAATCTTTAAATTTTAAAATTATAAACATAAATTGATAGAACCTACATGAATAAAAGCTGTTTGGGGTTCTAAAATTGTTAAGAAGTTAAAGGAGTCCTGAGATGAAAAATTTGGAATCTCTGACCTGAATAATTATGCTGCCTATAATAGCTTCTTCCAAAATATTAAATTGGCTTCTTTTCTTTGTCACTATCTACTTAAAATATTCAGTGACTTCACACTAACCACAGAAGATAGTCTAAAGGCTTTAACCTGCAATTCAAATCCCTATAGTCTGCTTCTTGACCTCCTGTCATGCACATGCCTAGGCAAAGGCAAAGCTAAGGCCTGAATAGTTACATGTGTAAAGATGCAGTGAACCCTTCTGAGACTGAGAAAATCATGCTCAGCCAAAGCGAGAATAGCCAAAGGTGCCAGATCTTCATAGTCCTTGTTCCACGCACCACAAAGGCTGATACCTAAAGAAGAGAGGCTAGATAATGCAACACGAATCAGGAACCCTTCACTGCTGAGGAGGCAGTTCCATATTACAGCCACGTGGTTTTAAGGTCTGCAGCTCTGTTACAAAAAGATCTAGGAAGGAGAACCCAGGAGGCGATGAGAAGAAAACTCTCATGACAGCCTCCCAGGAGAGATAGGGAGACATGTGGGGGATGGCTTCACAGCAGCTCCTCACAGCCTCCTCCCCATCCCCCAATCCTCTTATGTTCCAGAAGGATCACAAGCTACCTGTCAAGACTCAATTTAGCTGTGATTCAACCTTTGCCTGCTTGTCCTATATGGATTATGTGCAAGACCATCACAGCACCATGGAGGAGCCTTTTACCCATCCAATTTCTTCCTTTATGTATCATGCTAGTGCCCCGGTGCACGGATTCGTGCACATTGAAAGGATATTAATTAGAAGATGGCCGGTGGGACGGAACTGGGTGAGATGGGCCAGACACACCCTGGAGCCAACCTTCCGTAGTTGCTCCCCAGCCAGCAGCACCTGGGGTGGTGCTGCAGCTCAAAGGGCATCTGCGGAGTACGCAGGGGTCCCTCTGGCCGGTGGGGACCCTCGGCCTGACCTGCGGGGATCTGGGTTATACCGGCTCTCCAACATCCCTTGAGGGGTCCTGGATTGCAAGAGGGCGGTTCTTGGGTGACACACACTGGAATCGGGCCCCCTGCTCTCTGGTTCTGGGGTGCATCACCAGAGAACTGCTGCTGCCAAGTCACTGCAGCTCGGCAACTCCTGCGCTGAGTGTCTGCTCCCTGGTGGTCAGTGTGCTTTATAGCTACTGGTTGGAGTGTCTGCCCCCTGGTAGTCATTGTGCATCATAGCTACCGGTTGGATGGTCAGACAGTCACTTAGTCTTTTATATATATAGCTACTTCATCTATTATAAGCCACTCTCAATTTTACACATAAAATGTGCTAGCTTGCCTTTGTTTCTGCTATTATCATAACAGAGCTTACCCTTTCCTTTTCTTCTATAAATATGCAATGTTTTCAGGGTCCAAAACAAATTCTCCCTCTTCTAAGACTTCTGTCTGACCCTCCCAATTACATATACTTTCTCTTTCATTTATAATCTCCCATCAGAGTTTATCTATAACTCCTACCATCACTCATGGTTTGCCACCCTGTACATCATATTACTTGTATTCATTTTCTTTCTATTCTGATTGGCTTTAAGGCTTTTGACTAAAGGGGCCATGTTTAATTCACTTTTATCCCCTACAGGGACTAAAATATTTCTTCACTTCACACACCACTCAACAAATATTCATTCTGTGAATGAAGAAATAATGTAGGACTCAAGATAAATATAATAGCCAGAGAATTATGAGTAGGCACTTAATTTTTCATATCCAGGCAAAGAAAATTCCTTTTTATTATTGGGAGTTATTATCCAGTGAGCATTTTAAGGCTGGAAAATTATAGTCAATTGTTGGCAATTTCATCTCTGATGTATTTAATCACTAGCTGCTATTTGGGTTGCACAACAGATCTCAGTAGATCTCATTCTGCTTCTTGATGAATTCCCACACAGGTTATCTTCTGAAAGATACAGCTCCATTGAGAACTAGCCAGATTAGATTTATTGTTTCCCATAACCAGAACAAGAGGAAGTAAAATAAAATGCAAACCTTCATGTAAGAATTAGTCTCAAATTCCAGGGCTTCAGAACTGGAGAAATCGTGCTGAAAAACAATGCAAAATATCTGGTTTTGTAATTGAACACATATGTCAGTTGGGTCAGTTTCACAGAGTAGATGGGTACTTCATTACCAACATTACTAGGCTACCAGAGAGTTATCTTTTCCCTTCAATGTCAATTGGTATTTCATTTCCTTCTGGCATCTCTTATGAAACATAATAGACCATACCTGGTACATTACTAAAGTTGAGTGAGTGATGGAATTGAACAGATTGCAAACACATCACTACTTTTGAATAACAGCTGCTACAGGCCTCAATGTTCTTAATAAAAGGCTCGTTCAGATTATTGGGCAGATGGTTTTTAGGGAAGTGTAGTCGCCACATAAGCCTTTATGATATTTTTAAGCTGTTTTGGCAGAGTGCTGAGAGGGCGTAATGAAGTTTAATAGCATGAGTATTAAAGGCTGGTACTTATAGCTCTTAAGAGTCAGAATGTGATCTTTCAATTGCAAGCATTATATTTTTCGGTTACTTGGGTATTTTACTTGTGTAAGTCTACTGCTCTGTTGGCTCCAAAAGATGATTTTTAATGAGATCATTTGAAGTTAATTTAACTACGGTTTCCTGTTCTTACACGCAAATATAGTGAACTTTTTAAAGGTCTAGTTTGATAGATCGTGGCTTGTTATTTTTTACATTTCAACTTCATGAAATATTTTTTTAATCTCAATAAGTGTTATACTCTACCTGATCCTGAACTGCATATTATTTTTTCTTTCATTTTAGAACAATTGCTATTTAGTACAATATGTTATCAATTCTTATTAGTAGGAAGAAAGAAAATTAATCTAAAACAACAGATATTTTACAGATATGCATATTGTATTTAGCTTTCCACACCTATCTCATGCCAGCATCTAGTTGCAGAATGGGACATTTGGCAATAACCTTGCCCTAATCTGCCACATTTATCCTCAGTCTGTTTCAACATTATTCCCAAGCTTTATTTCAATTGTATTCCTGAATAACTATGGGCTCATCATGCTCTGTTTTCCACGTTGACAGCATTCTGGGCTCAAAAGATACTCAGTGAGGATCACTGGATTTCTTGGGCAGGCAGAAATCCTGCTCCACTATACTGGGGCCAAACACATTGAAAAGTCATGATGGCCATTGAACTACCCACTTCAGACTTTCAGCTGCTGGACTATAGAAATCCATGTCTTTAAACAGAAGTAGGCACTATATATTGTTAATATATAGTCAGGTAAATGACAAAGATGATATTTATCATGTCATTAGATAAAATTATTTAATATGATATTTTTCTATATGTTTAAAGGACTCACTTGATTAGGATAATTATTCATGAAGGAAATGAATGTGAAAGTGCTTGCAAAGCACTTGTGTTTTAGATAGCAAATTTAACCCAATCCATTATAGTTTCTGATGAGAAACTTAATAGCGAGAAAAAGATTGATTTCTTTGTGGGGAAGGTGGTGAATATTAATAAAGTCTAGTCTAAAATTCGTTTACTTTTAGACATAATAGTGGTTAGAAATGTTTACTGAATAAATAAATGGTTTGTTCCATGGACCTATCATTTTGAAAAATAAGGCTTGTTTGTTTTTTTCCTATGTGAAACATATCCTTATTACAGAAAAATTAGAAATTCAGAAAGAAGTTGAAGAAACATCGTTTTAATGACAGTGTATTCTTTATAGTCCCCCTACTGTTTAATATTCCAAACATTTAAAGGTGTAAAACAGTGACATTAAAAAAGCATGGTGTAGCTCAGTGGTTGAGTATCAACCTATGAATCAGGAGGTCAGTTTGATTCCTGATTGGGGCACAGGACCAGATTGCGGGCTCAATCCCCAGTAGGGGGCATACAGGAGGCAGCCTATCAATGATTCTCATCATTGATGTTTCTGTCTCTCTGTCCCTCTCCCTCCCTCTCCGAAATCAATAAATGTATATATATAATATATATGTGTTATATATATTATATATGCATATATATGTGTATATATACATTTATATATATAGATATATATATATATATAGAGAGAGAGAGAGAGAGAGCGAGCGTGAGTGCTTTTAGGGGGAAATACAGAACTATTATTATTACATGAAAAGCATGCTCATTTTTATGGCTTTCTAGAATCTTTCCAAGTTGTTTTCCTAAAATGTGCTTTCAGCTTATAATTCTATGGAAGAAGGTTGATACTTTCATTATACTGCCACATTTTTTTACGTAACAGCTCAGTTGACCATCTAACAGTTTTTGTGAACAAACTCCTGCTCATTGTCCTCTTCAAACATTTTAGATCCATTACTTCTTTGTGAAAGTAAAATCATCTATGAACCCATCACACCATAAGGCACACAAATCCATTAACTTGCAAACTGTTAGTGGATGTCTACTGTTCTAGGTTCTAAGCCATACAATTGTCAACCAGAAAAGAGTTTATTTACCTTTTGCAAGTAGCAATCTGTGGTTCATTGTTATGATTCTAATTTCACTAATATTGGAGAATTTCAAAATTCAGTTACAGAAGAGGTAAAAAGAAAGAACACAGAGTATAAGAAATAAAATATTCTAAGCAAAAATCTAAGTTAACTTGCCTCTATCCTAAATTAAATGAGCTCAAAAGCCTCTTTATTTTAAAGTGATAGGAATGGTAGTTTCACGGCCTATATTCTGGAAATAACATGTTTCTCAGATCTAAGTTGAATAGCCAAAAGACTAAAAATAAAATAGATGTCTGCTGACCACTGAATACACTTCACTAAATAGCAGTTACTAAGCATCATGATGTGTTCATTAGTAACCCGTAAGCCAAAATCCACCAGTTTCTTTTCCATTACAATTGGAATAATTGAATGTTTATATTGAAAATGTATTGATTATTCAAAGAGAGTACAACATATTTCACCTGGACTGCTTGAGATTGAACAAATGAAAAAAAAGTTGCAAACCAAAATCATGGACTCCAGCTAATTTTTATGGAAACAGATCATGTATTGTTCAGATTGTCTTTCTATGAAAATATTATTAACTTCTTTTATAGATACAATGTAATCTCTATGCAAATTATATATGGTTATTTTTTCTTACTTTTTCATATTTTATACTTCAAAAAGTTTCTCACTTCCTATCTCATTCTCAGACTCACCCTCTTAAAAAAATTCTCTTTAAGCCCTAAATTCTAAAAATATGTAATCAATCCATTTTGTTGAAAATGATTTCAAGGTGAATGAACATTTTGTTGTGAGCTAATCAGTTGTTGATTGAACTTATCTACTTTATCAATAATTTATCTTTGTGTTTTCAGATTCCAAGAAAACAAAAACACCTGCAGAAGGTATTGCAAATATTTTCTGATTCTGTCTTATATTTGATGAACCCCAATTAGCATTACTTTTTAAAGGATTAACATAGAAAAAAAAGTA
>NW_006383010.1:3857699-3864398 GCF_000327345.1 Myotis davidii | reverse complement strand
CTCTCTCATCGATGTTTCTAACTCTCTATCTCTCTCCTTTCCTCTCTGTAAAAAATCAATAAAATATATTTAAAAAAAAAAACATAGAAAAAAAACTATACATATGGGAAAGAGGAGAGAGGAAAAAATATTGAGGTTGAAAGAGAGAAAGAAAAAAAAAACAAGAGTCGAGTCTATTCTGATAATACTGCTCTGGGAAATATTTGGCAGTAATAAAAAATAAAAACTGTATACGTTTACCTTTCACAGTACTTGTTTTCAAAGACATATTTGCTTGACAAAAAAAATGAACAATGCTTAGTACCAAGCATTTATTTCACTGGAAAGTATAAATTCAATTAATCTTTGATACATCAGCATTAAATAGGAAACTAAATAGTTTCTTTGTGTTGAATAGAATCATAACTCATAGCAAGTATACCAGTTTCTTCTGTATTTATTCATATGTGTCTTTGTGTTCACATGTATTTATGAAGACTGCAAGGTATAAATTATTTAAAGTGGTTAGACATTTGGTCCTAGGTTATTTCATCATCAAAGAGTATATTGCAATCAAATTAAGGAAACACCTATGATAAGCAGCAATACCTCAGAGCAGCACTCACTGTGAAACTTAAGGGAAGAGGATGAGGGAGGGGTTGACAAAATTATAGTCTAACCAGTGTGTTGGAGAAGTAAACTTTATCTTTAATGTTTTTAAGAGCAATGGTTTTCTTTCAACAGAACAACCCAAGGGAAAAAGTAAGGAAATGCATGAAAATATGTGTGTGTGTTTTTCTCTATACTACTACAACTACCTGCTGGCACATATAGACTTGTAGTTTCCAGTCTCCCTTTTCTACATTTTATGCATGTGAATTATTTTTTGTTTTTTTGTTTTTAATCAAGATGAAAAAATACACAACCTGGTAGTGGGGAGGGTCAGTGTGAACTGCAAGGCATGTTATATTCTTAGAGCCCTTTTAAAAACTCATGTAGTCATCTAATAATATTATCCATAGCCTCCTAACCTAAAATACAACTGTATCCATTAACCAAAACTGTGGGTGTAATTTAGTCTTGATAATCTAGTTAGTTCTGTCCTTAGCAAAGACTGAATAGTAATTCTTTTACAGACCAGTTTACAACTTCTCTTCTATTTCTTTCTTTCTTGTAATCCCAAATACCTTGGCATGTTCCCATGATATGTAACATTTTGTCCATAGCATGAATTTTCCTCCATTGCTTGAGATCCATATCTTAGGCAGCACCTGTAGTTGCTTTAACACACATACTAAAGCTATTTGCTAACAATTCAGTACATCCTTGAGGTCATGTCCTTTGCAAACATATACTCTCCTCTAAAGAAAATAGGTCATAATTAAGAAATAGAAATAAAGATCCTTACCTTAACCATATTCAATTAGCATTAGAAACCAGAGGCTTCAAAGATCCCAATACTATTAAAACCATGTTTTAAAATGCACACCAAATTTAAAAAATACGTATGCATGACTTGGTCCTGCAAAAAGGTCAGGATGCTGAGAAAACCTCTGTCATAAAAATGCTCTCAAATATCCTGTGAGGAGAATCATGAAATTATACTACAGCTCAGCCAGGGGGAGCAGTCTGTCTATAAAGAAGGTTGTGATTTATGTGTGTGCAGAGCGGCTGAGGAGCGCTGGCACAGGAATACGGAAACCACTCTATAAACCGTCGCACCGAGAGGAAAAGGAGAAATAACTGGAGATTTAAAAAATGGCATTAAATTATGCGTATATATTTTTATATATGCAAAATATATGTAGGGTTATATATATTCTTAAAGTCCTCACTTCTTCGCAGTCTATGTGATTTAAAATTTCCCGTAGATTTGCTGAGGATCCTTGGCCATCTTCATTCAGGGCATCGATGTAGTTAATAAATAGAGAAGCCTTCTTAAAAGTTCGTTTACATCTAAACTGCTTTCCTCTTTGGAAAGATCTGTGGATTTTGAATTGGGCAGCAATAAGGAAAAGAAAAAGATTTGTCCTCTAAACAACTATTGATTCTTTTCAAATTAATATATTTGTTCTGGTTTATCATCAAAACATGTTTTTATTGTTATTGTTGCATTTTTTAATTTGTTTCATCTAGGGTGTTTTTTTGTTTGTTTGTTTTTTTGTCTTTAGGATTACTTCATTCAGTTATACATCTCCAACCCTATATTCTTATTTTGTTCCTACTTTTCTAATTAACACAGCTTAAGAGGCTGTATTTTGTCTTAGCTTCAAAATAAATCATGTCATGGTAGGGGGCACAGGGTGAAGAGCACATGAGACCTTCCTGTACATATTTTTGTAAATTCCTGTGACTTAAAATTTTTTCAAAAAACAAAAAAAAGAAAAAACTCAAAAATAGTTCCATGCTGTTCTGTGACAGAACTCTGTGAAGGGAAGTAGAAGGAAATACTTGTTCTGAATATACAACATTAGTCTTTTTAGAGCAGTTATTACTTGCCACAGTCCTGCATTAGCACACACATGTTTCTTTGTGTTAAGACAATTAAGTTTGGATGCACAAAATTGGAATAATAATAATAATTATAATAATATGTTTCAGAACAAGAAAAGAAAGAAAAACATACAGAACCAGGTAACTATTTTTAATTGCCTCTATCTTCTTAATTTCAAGATATTATTTAATTTGCCATTACATACAGAATTGTGATCTAATAACATGAAATGTTGATTTTTTTTTCTTGTCTTGTTTGATACAGCAAAGCCACCAAAGAAGGAACATTCAGGTGAGTCAGGCCAGTGTTGCTGGGTTCTTTCTACCAGATGCCCCGTGTTTATTAATGCTGCAGCTCAGAGGGCAGCGAGGGCCATGACAGGAACGGGCAGGAAATTCTTCTCTCACTCCTCCTTGCTCCATCCCAATTTCTTCACATAGAGTTAACACTACTAAAGTTTTAGACATTGAAAGACAAATATTACATGACACTCCTGCTGCTCAATGTATGCTGTGGAGCAGCAGCAGAACCATCTGGAACCTTGCAAGCAAAGCAGAATCTCTGGTCCCACTCCAGGCTACTGAATTAGAATCTGCGACCTCCTAAGATCCCCAGTGTCTGAGAAGCACTGTTTTACAGTTTAGTGTAAAAAAAAATTAAAAACAAAATAAGATCAAATGCTGTCTGTAATTCTGTCTGGTATTGCTTTGCTTTTAAAATATGAAATACTGAGCCCAACCGGTGTAGCTCAGTAGTTGAGCATCGACCTATGAACCAGGAGGTGACAGTTCAATTCCCAGTCAAGGCACATGCCCGGGTTGCAGGCTCGATCCCCAGTGTAGGGCATGCAGGAGGCAGCTGATCAATGACTCTCTCTCATCATTGATGTTTCTATCTCCTTCTCCCTTCCTTTCTGAAATAAATAAAAATATTTTTTTAAAAATATATGAAATATTTCATTTAAGCAAATATTCTCTCCCTATTCCAAATGCTTAAGTGCTCTGGCATTTCAATGAGAGTAGAGTAGATTTTCCCCTCAATGTATTTATAGTCTAATAGTGAAAAGTTGAATTGGGAATCAGACAACCAAAAAAATAAACATAAAAACAAACAAAAACTAAAAATGTAATTAGTATAGATATTAAATGGTTTTCTAAAAAGTTTTAGCATTGAACTTGCCCTACTAGTGGTTTCAGATGAAAATAAATGCAAATTTCTGAAATTTTTTATTGACCTCATTTTATAACATAATCTGTTGATTTTGCCTGGCACACTTCTACTCAAGGAACTGCATTGATTTTTCTTGTGTGTCTACTAGTCACTCCTGCTATTTTATTGTATTTCTATTAAAATAGCATTTACTTAACATTATGTAAATAACCATGCAAATATAGCTTTACCATATTCTTACCTGTTCCATAGACCACAAACTGCCACAGGCCTGAAATCATATTTCTAAATCTTCTTCCAACTTTATAATATTCCTCAGACAACCCAAATCCATTTATGTGTCTCTCCAACTAGTTCTCACAGTATAATTTTCTTTCTTTTATAAAGACACTTAATATACTGATATAATCATATTACCTTTTCTTTTTTTCACTTTAAATAACCATAATTTAGAGGTTAAGGATTGCCTTTTATATCTCAATTCCCAGAATGCTCATTCTGAAGTCAGCATATAGTGGGCACTTGATAATGGTTGATTGAATGGAAAGAGAAATATCAAGGAGGATAAGAACATTTATTTAAAGCATTTAAATATGAGTGACTTTCAAATAATTTACCATATGAAATAATCTCACATTTAACTACTTCATGTTAACATTGCTATTACTTATCCTTTCAAAAGGAAATTTTTTGTTTATCTCACAGAAAACAGACTATTTGTTCAGGGGTAACATTTCCACAAGTGGGCATCACACATATTCTCACTGATTCATATACGCAGAAAGCTAAAACAAAGCGACAACACAGACTCGTAGAGAAGCAACAGAATGACTATGAGTGTAATCAGTTTCAAGAGTTTTAATAGCTAAACATTATTGTCTAGTACTGAACCTGACAAAATACAATAAAATTTAAACTCCTTAACATCATTATCTGCTCAGTCTAGGGATTCATGATAATGTAGAAGCTTAACAATAATTACCTTTATTTTAAAATTTTAAACCATTGGATAATTTATCAATTCACTTCATTTTTTATACCATTTTATAGACTTCAAAAAAATGAATTGGCTTGTATATGAAAACAATAAGATTCTTAGATATTTTAGAATGGAAAACAGAATGAATAACTTATGAATGAGCATTCTATGTTGGGAGAAGGTATACGAATATGAAAAAAGAATTATGGTCTATGGCATATATTTAAATAAAGTACATCAAAAGAAATGGCACAGTGTTGCATTTTCTCCTCCTCAAATCTATTTTTATTAGGTTCCATTTAAAAAATGAAAATAACCTTAAAAATGTCTTAGAGACAAGTAGATGTGTTATTAATTTAGACATTATTTCTTGTCTTTATCAGCTCCAAGTGAAAAAGAAGTAAAAGCAAGTATGTTAAATAAAACATTAAAAATTAAGCTTATTTCAGCAGCTTACTCACTTAAGTTTTCTGTTCTAGACAATGCTAATGCTGATTTTTAAAGCTGGCTTACCAAATATATTTTGCTATGTTCATTTAATTTGTTGCAATAACATGCATAAATAGTTAACCTTATATTTTCTGTGAGTTCATTCTTATTAAAATTTCTCTATAGATTTTCATTTGTGAATATTAATTTGTCCAGATCATAATCCCTTTTTGAGTTTTTTGTAATTTAGTTTCCCCTTCTGCAGAATGTTAATTGATTTCTTCAGCTTCTTAAACACATCAGACTTAATATTTCTAATGATTAATCACTTGGTCAAACCAGTAGGCAACATAATTTGTCTACCAGTGAAGTCATTTTGTCTTTAATAAAATGAGGCCCCCCAAATTTTATTAATTACTACTGTTGTAATGTCATAGTTTTCCTTTTAACGTCTGTATCCTCACATTGTAAATATTGACTGATAACTATAATATACTGTGGCATCTGCTTCAATCGTAGCAAATACTCTTAGAAAGAAATGCTAATTATTTTGTCAGTATTTCTTAATTCAATACAGTACCTAACAGACTGTCATTAATAAAAATTATTTTGGCATAATTGCATGTATTTAATTTTAGAAAAATATACTTTTAGGTTCTCTAAGCTTTTTGTATAGGGATTTATGGCTAAACCTGTATTGTATGCATAATGTGTTAATATTTTTTTCTTTTCAGTTAGAGTCCTTCAGTATTAAAAAAGTACTGATACATAAAACAAGTTCATTTTTTTATTTAGTGCTGGGTTTTTGAGAGAGTATATAATTTATGAATCTATCAGAGAAAATTTGAAAATATAATGTTGAGTAACTTATTGAAAATGTCTTTTAAAAATTACACATGGAAGTGTTCATATGTTATAGTAGACTTTAAAAGAGAAGGTTTACATGAATTTTAAATTCCATTTATATTCCATAAAAAAATTTAGTTAATGTAAATCTGATTGGAATTTTATATTATGAAGTCTTTAGGATGCTAATTCTTGGTCTGTAGAAATGCATTACCAGAAATATATATAGAACAAAACTGATAACTTTGCAATATTAGTAGAAAACTTTAGATTGATGATTACTCTGAAATGAACATTTTCTTCATAAAAAAACATAACATGTAGATAAAAATATTCATTTGCAATAAAAATCCCTTATAAGTTCTGCTGTCTACAAAACACATTATCAAATCAACTTCTGAAGAGATCAGCATTGTTTCCACAAAATTAGGTTGCCAAATCATCTTCAACCCAATATAAAAGTTGCCAAAGGATTCATATTCAATTCCTTATATTGTTGAGAGCTTTGGACTTTACATGGGTATATCTCTCAAGATAAAAATTCATTAGGGATAATTCATAATTGTTTAAATTCTCTGCTAACAATGTAATCAGCCATTTCCCCTCTGGGAAAAACATTTATTTGGCCTAAAACCATACAATGTAATTTTTATTTTTACATGCTACTATATGCAATAGGTTGTGTGTAAAGTTAATGCCTAAGGTAAAAATTGTGTATCATTACAAATAATTTTGAAATTCCTTAAACCACCCATCTATTATGGTGTACATAGTTTTGCATATATAACTTTAATGTTTGAGA
>NW_006383010.1:3855196-3855945 GCF_000327345.1 Myotis davidii | reverse complement strand
GGAAATTTAAAATGTTTTTTAAAATATATTTTCATTGACTTCAGAGAGGGAGGGAGAGGGAGAAAGAGACAGAGACATCAACGATGAGAGAGAATCACTGATCAGCCACCACCCTCATGCCCCCCTCCCACTAGGGACTGAGCTCCCAACCAGGGCATGTGCCCTGACCAAGAATCGAACCATGACCTCCTGGTTCATAGGTCAATGCTCAACCACTGAGCAACACCAACCGGGAAAATTCAACCTTTCTTAACCTAAACTCCTCATTTTATTTTTCCATCACCATTAATCCCCTCTATGCCCTGTTCACTTCCACCCAATCCTCTCCTCCTCCCTTAATCTGCTCTCCATGTCCATGAGCTCTCTCTTTTCTTTCCCCTTTCCTCCTCCTGGTTCATAGGTCAATGCTCAACCACTGAGCAACACCAACCGGGAAAATTCAACCTTTCTTAACCTAAACTCCTCATTTTATTTTTCCATCACCATTAATCCCCTCTATGCCCTGTTCACTTCCACCCAATCCTCTCCTCCTCCCTTAATCTGCTCTCCATGTCCATGAGCTCTCTCTTTTCTTTCCCCTTTCCTTTCCTCTTTTTCTTTCTTTCTTTCTTTCTTTCTTTCTTTCTTTCTTTCTTTCTTTCTTTCTTTCTTTCTTTCTTTCTTTCTCTCTCTCTCTCTCTCTCTCTCTCTCTCTCTTTCTTTCTTTCTTCTTTCTTTCTTTTGCCCTAAGGATCTAACACACAATTACA
>NW_006383010.1:3836786-3855100 GCF_000327345.1 Myotis davidii | reverse complement strand
TTCTTTCTTTCTTCCTTTCTTTCTTCTTTTTTTCTTTCTTTCTTTCCCCCCTCAATCCCTTCACTGTCTGCCTTCTCTCTATCTATGAATCTATCTCTATTTTGCTTGGTAGTTCAGTTAGTTCATTCAATTCCACATATGAGTGAAAGCATATGGTACTTGTCTTTGACTGGCTAATTTCACTTAGCATAATGCTCTCCAGTAAGTGAGTGGATAAACTAATTTTCTCTTCTCAATTTGCAACTCATTACCACTGGTGAAACCACAATCCATTCTCCACCTTACTAGAAATCTGGGGGCGACTGAGTTTTCTTTTTTTTCCCCTTCACTTAATATTCAAAGAATCTTCAAGTTCTGCTGATTTTATTCCCTAAATATTTCTTGAATATATTTCCTCCTATTCATAGCCATGCCTTTAATCTGAATTCAAATCTTCATTGTTTTATGTTTAACCATTATAACAATCTCACCACTTTCCTCATCTCCTTATTTTTATTTCAGTAATATTTATCTTACCAGAACTCCCAGTACAGTAAAAATAAATTATCAAAGTCTTAAAACAGAATAAACCACTCTTAATTTAAAACTCTCTCCCTAGCTGGTTTGGCTCAGTAGATAGAGCATTGGTATACAGACTGAAGGGTTCCAGGTTTGATTCCAGTCAAGGGCACATGCCCGGGTTGCAGGCTCGATCCCCAGTAGGAGGCGTGCAGGAGGCAGCCAATCAATGATTCTCTCTCTTCATTGATGTTTCTATCTCTCTCTCCCTCTCCCTTTCTCTCCCAAGTCAATAAAAAAAAATATCTTAAAAAGAGAGAGAAATAAAAACATAAACAACAAAAGCTCTCTTTTCCACACTTGTCCATAAAATTAAGTCCAAGCTTGTTAAGATGATGTAAAAGTCTCCCAAGATCTGGTTCGTATATCACTTTCAAACTTCATCTTATGGAGTTTGCTTCAGTGGGGCTTCAGTGCTCACTGAGTCTGCCCCTTGAGTGCGTCACTTATGGATGTGAAGAGTTGTAATCTGGTATGGTCTGACACTGATCACTGGGAACACTGGCTCTTGGAGCTCTAGGGAGGTGTAAAGTCAGACACTGCCTGGAGCCACCCAGCAGGAGCTACAAAGAGATCTGCAGATTCCTCCTCTTTGTATCGGGTTTGGAAGTGCCCAGACTAGGCCCAGCTGTGAAGCAAGCCAGGCTGGTGTTGGTGCAGATCTTGGGCATTTTATTGATAGGTTTGGGGCTCCCTGGCCCAGCTGCAGCTTGTTTGACAGGATTTTACCCTGAGCAAGGACAGACCGTTCATATGCAAAAGCCACTGTACACAGCTTGGGTGAGGTTGTAAATTGGATGGGGCGGGGTCTCAGGGAATCACCAGGGTGGAGCAAACAGCAATGGCTGCCAGTCAGCCCTGCATTGGCGAGGTCCCAGCATGAGAATAATGCCTGCTGCTAGCATTTCTGTCTGGAAGAAAGCCACCCCCAAGTTCCTGCCCCCATGCCAGACAGAGCCTCACCCTGGTGCTGGAGTTCAGAATAAGCGGGAGCTTGTAGGTTCAGTTCGTGGTGCCAGCCTCTTAAGAGGAGCAGGTGGGTCTCCAGCAGCCTGTGGATCACCGAACCCCAATCCGCACTGGTTTTTACAGCCTGTAGTTCTTACTGCTGTAGGGACTTCTTTTCCCAACTCTGGGACCCTAGGCTGGAGGTATGGTGTGGAGCTGGGATGTGTTGCTCCTCCCAGGTGGCCTCTGCTAAAACCATCTCCCTCCTGACTAAAAAAGCAGCCATGTGGGTGCTGGGCCAGCCCATTCTGTGCCTCCACACCTCCTACCAGTCTCAGTGTGCTTTCTTCTTTACCTCTCTAGTTGTAGGATTTCCATTCAGCCAGCTTTCTGGTGGTTCTGGCTGATGGCCGTTCTGTATTTTAGCTGTAATTTTGATGTAGTTGTGGGAGGCAGGAGTACAGGTATTTGCCTATGCCACCTTCTTGGTTCTCTCCATTACTTTTTTAGAAACATTTTTTCAATAAATTTGAAAATTTTTAATTAAACTGATATTTTGAATCCATAATTATAATTCTTCTCCAAGGAAAATTTTAACCAGATGGCTTCAGTGGTGAATTCTTTCAAACATTTAAGGAAATATTAACAATCTGCACCAAACCTTCCAAATATAGAAAATACGGAACATTTACTCATTTTAAATTTAATATCAAAACCTAACAGGAGCTGAAAAAGAAAAAAATATGAAGACTAACTTCTCTTGTGAATATGAAGGCATAAACTTGAGCAGATCAAGTCTGATAATATATGTGCAAGATAAAATGTAAACAAATTTGTTTTATTTTAGGAATGCAATTTATTTATTATTTTTTAAAATATATTTTTATTGATTTCAGAGAGGAAGGTAGAGGGAGAGAGAGAAACATCAGTGATGAGGATCACTGATTGGTTGCCTCCTGCATGCCCCACACTGAGGACTGAGCCTGTAACCTGGGCATGTGCCCTGACTGGGAATTGAACCATGACCTCCCTATTCATATGTTGATGCTCAACCACTGAGCCATGCTGGCCAGGCTTCAGGAATTAACCAGACTAAATCAATGTAAATCAATGTAATTAACCAGAATAATAAAATCACAGGAATAAATAAATGCATCATAGTAGATACATTTGATATAATTCATCACTAGAGTAGAAAGAAGCTTCCTTAATCTGTTAAGATATATTTTTAAAAAAACATTAACAAATAGTATAGCCACTGGAGAAAAGTGGAAAGGTTTTCTCCTACGAATTAGAACAAGACAAAGGTGTATGCTATCACCACTATTACAAATTGTACTGGCTATTGCAGCAGTGCAGTAAGATGAGAAGAAGAAATAATAGGTACAAGAATAGAAAAGTAAGAATAAAACTCATTACTCACAGATGAAATTATCTACTTGAAAAATTCAAAAGAATGTGCCGATGAGCTATTATAATTAATGAGTGATTTTAACAAGTTTTCTGTAAAAAGCAATTCTCTATCTATCTGGTTCTTCATATTAAATTTTTGAAAAGATCATGGCCACTTACACTGTAGACATCTTTTATTGTTCTGATTGTTTCTTCAGAATGCTATTTAAAATGTTCTGCATATCCTATGTTTGATTAAGAAAGCTAAATCTTTGGCTTAGCTGGATTCCAGTTGTTTTGTCAAGAATATTTCAGAGGTTATACTACATACAACACAGTTAATTTCATTAGGAAGCAAATAGTATGTCCTATTATGAATAAACTAGAGGCCTAGTACACGAAATTCATGCACATGGGTGTGTGCGTGGGAGGGGGTGTCCCTCAGTCCGACCTGCACCCTTTTGCAATCAGGGACCCCTTGGGGGATGTCTGACTGCCAGTTTAGGCCTGATATTGTAGGGATCCCTATAGGATCAGGCCTCAACCGGCAGTTGGACATCCCTTTTGCAATCCGAGACCACTGGCTCCTAACCGCTCTCCTGCCTGCCTGTCTACCTGATCACCCCTAACCACTCTGCCTGCCTGCCTCATTGCCTCTAGCGGCCTCTGCCTCAGCCCCCGCCGCTGCAGCTTCATCCAGAAGGACGTCCATAATGACGTCCGGAAGGTCGTTTGGCTGTCCGGTCTAATTAGCATATTATGCTTTTATTATTATAGATGGTTCTGAGTTTCATCAACGAGTTAGCCTGGTGACAAGCACATTTCTTTATTTCAAAATTGCATTTTTCCCCTTTGGAACTCTGTGTGGTGATACTTGGCTGTAATGACAATATTCAGTTCCCCACTCATCTTTCATCTAAAAGTTGGTAATATCCTCTGAAGGTCTTTCCTTGAATCAATTATTTCAGTGTGGTACACTGATTTTGTGTGAATCATTTTTACTATTTTGATGTATAAATAAGTAAGTAGTGAATACTCCACTGAGACCAACAAGCCTCAGAAAAGGCACAGTTCAGAGGAAACAGCACCTAAATGGCAACCTTTTTCTCTTTTGGTTACTTGCAACTTCAGTTAAGGTTTAAATAAATCTCAAGGATGACTGCACTGTCTTGTCAGTGGATGCAGCTATATTACGCTTGAATTTAAAGCAACATCTAATCGACATTTTTAAGATGCTAAATAACTCCAGCAACAACCTGGAATGTAAGTGGATTACTCATTGTCCTGTCAAGTGGAATTCTTTGTAGAGCATGTTTAATGTTTATCGAAGCTGAGTATAAAGAATAAAGTAGAAAATAGTGTGGGAAAGCTAGTCATAAAGTCAAGTGATTTTTTTCCCTCTAATTCTACAAGATTAGATTTAATATAAGTTTCAATTGGACTATTGGGAAATAAGAAATGTTGAAAAAGCTTTGAAAACTAGCTTGTTTGGGAGAAATAGGTGGCACTTAATAGGTAAAAATACTTTTTTTGGAGCAGAAGTAGCATTTCTATCAGGCACTTTTACTTAAACTTTATCTCTGCTTTGCAGGTGTACCTGGAAAGAAGGAAGAGAAAACAGCCAAGGCAGTGGAGCAAGGTAAAAAAAAATGAAGGAGGTTGACACTATCTTCCTTAGAAAGACAACAACATGAGGAGAGCCCTGGATGCAGACAGGCGGAAGACAATGAGCTTTAAGTCTATTGCTGTCACTGTCCTCCATGTTTTCTGTGCCAGGGAGAATGGGAGGCAGCGATCTGGGTTTTGCTCTTTTGTATAATTAAACTTGGAATATAAGTTCAGAACAGGAAAACTCTGCAGACTGCTTAATTACATCAGAAAAGACACTGAAGATTGTTGGGAATAAGGAAATGATCCTCCGGGGCAACTGGTAGACATTTTTCAGTTTGATTTGTCGTTTTAACTACACCTGACCAAAACCAGTTCAAAGAATAAAGATGAAACAATCCATTTATGCCAAAACAATTTCTACTGCTTAAAGAACATGTAACAGTTAAAACAAAGATAAAAGCAGCAACAGAAGTAAGTTATTTGAGTTTCTATTATGACTTCAGCTATTGATTCTCCCAAGAGGTTTGAATTTTTAATTTTTTTATCTGTCATAATGCCATAAATAATGCATTTTAATTTTTGTTTATACAGCTAAATAATACATATGTCACTCCGGAATATGCTTGAGAAAAATTCTATAGCAGAGTAGAGTTAAAACACTTAAAATAATGTTAGGTCTTCTGTTAGATATCAGAGTTCTACTAATTTTAATAGTTGCCACTGACCCTTTCACATTTTATTTGTTATAATATCATATTATTTATTGATTACTATAATTAATAAATAAAATCATAGCTAGCAATAATTTTGTCAAGAGTAAGGTCAAAATAATTTCTCCTCTTAAACTTGAGATGCAGTTAAATTTCTAATATCAGAAATTTAGTATTTTATATACAAATATATTCTAATATCCTTCAATTTCTCACATTTTAGACAAACTAAGGTTAAGGATTCAGTTAAGACAATTATTCAAGGATTTATTTCTTTGGTCTTTTCTAAATAAAAATCACATTGAAAATGTTTTCAAATTAATTTTGGCCTTTGGGAACTACCAGGAATGTCAGAGAATGTTTCTGCAAACTTCTTTGTGAAGTGAGTATTTTAGTCTCTGAAATATACAGTGGAGGAGTAGGAGGACTGACTCCTAATTTCAGCTTGTTCACTTACACAAGGTTCTGAGCGTAAACTTCCTCTTTAAAAATGATGTTCATTATATCTGACCTGCTTACCTGGCAAGATGTAGAGCCCAAATAAGAGGATTTGAAAAATTATAAATTCCTAGATAAACATGCAGTATTTGCTTAAGTATTTTTTTTAATAATATCAGCTTTAATATAGGTGAGATCAACTATCGAATTGCTTTCATTAAGCTGCATACATTTCACCTATATAGTGTAAAGGCTTTGATTACTTACCTTTTATGGCTTTTATGGGTTTCTCTGATAGTCAAAGCATATTAAGAGAAGGTTGACTAAAATATAAAATGGCTACACTAATAATAGTACCTGGAAGGCAACTGATTTAAATAAACAGGCTGTTTATTTCTTCTAACCTTCAAGTTAGTGTCATTTTTATTAATCCTATCATGTATTCTCAAGTTGATAGGAGATTGAAAATGGCTTTTAGAGATGTGAACTTACTTCCTCATATGATTTTGTAATTTATATTTTTAAATAACAATACCTTTTATCTTATGAAGACCTTAAGTTCTTGACTTATGTAAAAAGTCTAAGAGGTTATTTCAATGGCTTTTTATATTGATTTAGTAAATCATTTCAGTTTTAAATACTGTCAAGCAATGGCTTCATGTTTTTCAACTATAAAAGTCATAAGTAGAGTATTTTAATAACTTGCATACTTTTTGATGGAATATCTATGACTAGTAATAAGTATAAAAATATATATTTGCGACTTTAATAAAGCAGAGAGTTTATATGAGAATAAATCAATGACGTTCTATAGATTTCATTGTAGTATTCTGATATTTATTCATAAGATGGCGTTTTCAGACTGCCGTGTAGTTTTCTTCCTCGTGTAGTTTTCAGCTATCTTCCTAAGTATGCGTAATCTCAAACTAGTTCACAATGCAGTGAAGTGCTATTAAATTCATTATAAAGAGTTACTTTACTTCATTTAAGTTTGAACTTATGGACTTGTGCAAGGGAAAAACTATATGGTGTTCATAATTCTTTATGGATGCCAACTATACTTTGGGATCTATGTAAAATTGTGTACATTGAACTTCTGGACTTAGTCTGCATTATAATTGGAAAAACTTGTGAAACATTGATTGAACTAAACTTTATAGGAAAGTCAGGCAGTGAAAGATGAAACAAATTTTATGTTAATGTAACTTAGCAAACTAGACATTATATCATATAAGAAGTAGAAATTTGATTAGTATAACTTCTGCAAAAGTTCAAAAAACGAGCTCTATTTTATCTTCAACTCACAATGAATCATTTTTTAGTTACTTTTCACATAAAGATCATAAATTGACTAGAATAGAGTATTGAGTATTAAGAAACTCTAACTTCCTTCACCTTCAAGGTGCACACCCAAATAGTCACACACATACACCTTGTTTCTTCTTGTTTCTCCTTCTTTGGAAAGCAGTTACCAAAAGCATCAGGAGAAACAAATGTTTTCCACAATAAATGTCACTATCCTTTTAGTAAGAACTAAGGACTGCCAAAGATAAAACATTTCAACACATGTTACTGTATGAGGATTCACCTTTATATATTTGTATCTCTGCAAAGAGCACATCACATTTATTAATCTCAGTTTATTCATTTGTTAATATTTAATTTCTTACATTTAATGTATATTTGATATTCCTTTTCAAAACTGACCTGCCCTCCTAAATCCCATTTTCCTTTCTTTTTTTCAATCTCACTTTTTCTGAGGAAAAAAATTCTTTAATAATATTTGCTAGTTACTAGCCAGAGGAGCAAAATAATCACTCTCAAGAAGTGGCTTGCTACTTACTGGGGCAGGAAAGGAGACCCATCAGGATAATTAACTTTAAAAGATTGGAATCCCAGAGTTTCTTCACTTTTAATGTTTTCCTTCCAAGTGAGTATGTTCAACAGTGAAAAGGTGGAGTAAATAGTAATGAATTAAACCATTCTCAAGTCATCTTTCCTTCTCTTTTATTCATGCCTGTGTATGACATCACTTTAGGTCTTCTATGAGAGTCTGTTCTAAGAGCTTATAACAGCGCTGGCATAGAAGAAGTGTTTAATAAATAGTTGCAGGGTGAATGAAAACAAAGCGGAATTGTTGAAGGAAGAAATATTAGGTGATCCAGACTTTAGTGAACTGTGCCCCTATAAATACTGTGCACTTAGAGTGTTTTAATAAATCTAAACATGATTTCCAATATTTTAGAAAGCAGAAGACAAATGATGAAATCCTTTAACTACTCCCATTTGAAAGTGGAAATAGTAGAGAAAATTAATATATATGCATTGTTAATTACATTATTAATGTTATTTTTGCAGATAATACTCTTACATAAATAAAACTGCATATGCAGTCATCATCTGATTAGATATAGAAAAAATATTAAATTTTAGTAATTGCAACTATTATATTGTAAACTAATTTTTGAAACTGAAAGTGGAAGAGAAAATAAAACAATTGCCCAATGAGGGCAATATATGAGTCTAAATATAGAAACATTAAGCCCTATCCTTGCTTTTGTTATTTCTACAATTATGAAGCTGAGCCTAGATTATCTCTTACTCCTTCTAAAGCTCAAAATTATCTAGTCAACCAAGGTTTTAAGTAGTATGTTCCTTATAGCAGAATATAGAATCTTTTGCTTCTTTAAGGAAAGACTGATGTAGAAAGACTTCCATTTCTAAGATGTTAGGGAAAAACACAGTTTCTAAACTTGAATTCTTATCGATACTTCATTATCCCAAAACTAAACTGAAAGTTTCATTACAGAAATATTAAGTATAGTTTCCATACTCCTAATTAAAAATCACTTCAAATTCAATTAAGTGGAAGCATGACAAAAATGTTTATGGAAAAACATTAATAGAATTGAGTGCCTATTAATACCCCCTAAAAATAAATTTAAACAAGTTAGTAATCATTTTGTAAGGGGTAAAATTGGAGAATGTGGATCATAAATGTATCAAATGCAGTGATTTCCTGTAATAAAAACATCAATTTTGCTTTAAATTAAAAAATGTTTCTAAATTCATAAATTTGCTAATTTGTGCCCATCTGAAGAGTTTCTGTCTTTCTTCGCCTCTGATGCTATTTTGTAAGCAACAGTACCTTATATAATTGTATTAGTGTTTTAAATTGTCACAGCAGCAGGTGAAACTCAAATGCTATTCTATGATTTGTAAATTTGTTCTCATCCACCTTTCTAGATTCTTCTATTCTTTGTATCTGTACTGGTCTATGTAGAATCTGTGGTGTGTACCTATTGCAATTTTAGCTCATACTTTCAAGTGAGTGTTAATATCTAAGAGTAACGATTTCCCTGAGATAAAGTTATTTATTTAAATGCCGAATGTTCTTATTTCATCATGTGTCAACATCATTTTTTTTAAATTATAATTAATATCTATGGAGTAAAACTGAACATTTAGTTAATACAAGTTGTATTAAATTATTTGCTTAATATGTGATTATAAAATAACCTATTTGCACATGTGGACTAAGTCATGCTGTTGACTCTCAATAAATGTTAAATGATGACCATTTACTATTGATTCCTGTGAATTCCAAATTTCTTAACAATAGTTTACACTTTAGTTGTTTAATATTTATTGAGCGCTCACAACAGACTAGGCACTGGGGAACGGGTGTGAAGAGCATGGAGTGAGCTTCAGAGAGAAGATGGTCTACATAAGGAGCCCATGCAGCACCTGTACACATGAGTGTACTCTGCTTATTTATATCCTTATCTTTTTCTTTATTGATTAAGGTATTGCATATGTGTCCTTATCGCCCCATTCCCCTCCCCCCAGCCCCCACTCATGCCCTCACCACCCTGGTGTCTGTGTCCATTGGTTAGGCTTATATGCATGCCTACAAGTCCTTCGGTTGATCTCTATCTTCAAGAGAACCTTTGTAGTACTCCACTGTCTCACCTGCTCACTTAACACATTTCACTTCTTCTTCCTCTTATTTTATGTAATACTTTTAGAATGTTCTCACAGTTTCTTTATCTCATGCATGGGAAATGTCTTCCTAGTCCCTTATTCCTCACCATGTTTCTCCCCTTCCCCTCACCCCAAAAGAGACAAGTCTAAATCCTATCTGTCACAGCAGAGCAACATAGTAAAAAGAAGTTTGTGCTGTTAGATTGATGTGCAGTGTGCTGCCTCCTGCTATGCAACATTTGGTTCATGTGATTCAAACATTTGTAGGTAGGAATGTCATTCTATGCTAAAGAGAATTTCAGCCCGGTAAAGAAGCAATGTATGCCAATTGATAAGATTTGGAAGCAATGCAATGAGATCTATAATCATATTGTACCATTAATCAAAAGTTTAAAAAGTTCATTGTTATTAATGATCCATTTTCTCTAATAAGCTAATACGTAACTTGATCACTCTTATTTGATGCAAAATATGCTCTAGGCAAATACAGGTCACACCGAGGGATCATTGTAATGCCCAAATCCTTGTTTCCATAAAAATACTGTCTTTCAATTATCATGGAAATGAATAACTACTCTGTCCAATGTGACCTATTTTTCCTTCCTTTTCTTAGAGACTCTGGGAATTTTATAGGAAAAAAAAAAAACAACACACTAAATCTCTAAGATTACCCCACGAACCTCACCTGGCACTTCAGACTGGGATCACTTTTCTTACCACTAAATTCACCTTTCTAACTCTCAGGTCAGAGGCACTGATTGGCACATGGGCTAACTGAAGCGTCCTTATGTTTCTGGAACAGACAGCATGCCTAGGAGCAATGTGTCGCTCCTGCTCTGCCTGCCTCCTACCACTTCTGTGACTCATCAAAGTGGTTTCTTAGTGGAAAGTGTACCCATCTTTAAGGTTCTTAAAAGCAACAAACTTTCTTTACATCAAATGGGCTTTGTTGCTTCACCTGTCTTGTAATTCTTAAACTGTCTTGACTTAACTTCTAAGATCCTTCACATAAAGCTAATAGAATGCAACTATAAACCACTTCTTAAAGCTCAGTCAAATCTAATTGTCAATATGAAGAAAGTTATCATGTGATCTTCACACTTCTTTGGCACTACCTTAAATAATTTAATAATTTTTAAACAATGAAAAGTATTTATTCTTGATTATTATCTACATCTTAATATTAGGTGATAGCTCTTTAACACATACTTAAATCTGTAATAGGCCATTTTCATTCTCTACATAATGAAAATACACTTACAAATCCCACTTTACATCCTATAAAATTTTGATCACTATCACCAGAATTTGAAATGTAAATATAATTTTCAATTATATGATATAGATATTTGAAGATTAAAATGTTCTTTAGAGAAGAAATCAACTTTACAGTACATTATATAAAAGATTGTGGAAATGCATTTTAGTGTTTCCCATCTAACTCACCAAGAAAACGCCGCCTCACAAACTCAAGATTAAGGTGTTAATTATGCCTCTTTTTGCTATATTATTTACTTTCATCCCTGTTATTATCCTGAAGCTACATTTGGGTTTATTCTCTTTTACCATGAAAAAATGTTTAATAGAAAGTGCATTGTAAGCTGCTAGGTTACTAAGCTGAGTAGCCAGAATAAAGATTGTTTTTCATGAAAATTTTTTTATTGATGTTCCCTCTCACTTGATTTTCTTTAAATTGATTTTTCTTTAAATTGATATTCTACTAAAGGCCTGTTTAGGAAAAAAAAAAGATTTGGCATACACTATATTGAATAAAATTAATTAAAATCAATTTTGATGTCATATTATGGAGAAAATTACTGGAGTTTAAGTTCCATTCTCCAGAAATCAAATTATTGAAATCACCAGCCCTACATTAAAAAAAAAAAAAACTTTCTTATTGGTGTAAAAAAAAATTGTTGCTTTCTTATTGTTGTAAAAAAAGAATTACAAATTGTAGGTGAAATAATTTCAGGAATAAACATGAAAATTTTATCAACATTATATATAAAATTGGATTGTACCTTATTGACTATTACTTCCCCAATTTTTTTCATAGAATGATGTATTATATGCAAACTGAAAAGCAATTCTTAAAAAAAAATGAAAATTCAATTCATATCTTCCCTTAGAATTATGAAATGGCAAAGTGTAAATTTAAAAAACTAAGTCTGGATTTAATTTCAGTTTATTTATTTGTGAGAAAAAGAGATAGCGGGTCAGACAACCTATACAAAGCATCTATATTCTTATCAAGAGTCTTGGCAATGAAAATTCCGGTGAACACTTTTTAACTTGCAGTTAGCATTTGAACTGTTGGTCCTTGAAAAAAAAAAATAACTGATGAAAGCCAATGAAGATTAGAAATACTAACCTGCTTGAACCATAGAACATAGAGTTTTTTCAAAATAAAACTTAGGTGTGGTCTAGCCCTTCCAGAATCTTATTCTGTGAAGTTAGGCTAGTTTCTTGCCTGGTAAAGCCTCTTTTATAAACCAAAATTATTTGACTAAGCAATCTCTAAAGGACTTTCGAATCTTAATATTGTCTGATTCTCATTTGTAATAAATGTCTCCCATGCCTGCAACATTTCTACTTTGCCCCAAATGCTGAAGAATATACTTATTTTTCTGATTCCAAGTCCAATCTGTACAAAAATATAAGCAGGAAAGTAAGATTCAGATCATAAAATAAAAATATTTTTTAAATATTATTTAAATCTACTTAATTATACTATTTAAAGCATTTTCTTAAATTTCAAAAAGCACATCTCTGGAATAAAGCATACTATTGGATGTCCATTTAAGTGACATGAAAATTCTCTAAATAGTAATTTAATTATAAGAATCAGTAATAATGACACCCAGTATATAGAACTTATACTCATGACACCCACACAGAAAGAAACTATAAAAAATAAAACAAGGTATTGTTTTTGGAAACAGGAGAATGTGATAACACCACGGTGGGTGACTGGTGGTTTCAATTTTGGACTATTTCCAAACAAAGGACAATGGCTTCCTATGTATTGTCAGTCAATTCAGTATGTATCACATTCCCTTATGAGCAAACTTTTCTTAATTAACACAATGACAGAAAAAAAAAATTACCTTTAGAGTCTAAAGACTATTGTCACTGGAAGGATATAAATTTAAAAACTTAGGCCCTAGCCTGTGGCTCAGTTGGTTAGAGTGTCCTCCCTTACACCAAAAGGTTAGTTCTATTTCCCATTGGGGTACATAGAAAAGGCAACCCATCGATGTTTCTCTCTTACATTGATGTTTTACTCTCTCTCTTCCTCTCTCTCTAAAATCAATTTTTTAAAAATTAGGAGGGTACTTCAGGTTCCCTCACCACTGATCTCACTGTGACATGACAGCTGTGGCTCACTGCTTCTCTCCCATTTTGTATACTCAGCAATCCAGCCACATGAACTTCACACTCCGTGGTTTGCTTCTATAGTTTCTTATATTGGAGATGTCTTTTCAATTCTTCTTGGATGGAAAATTTTATATCCATATTCAGAATACAGCACAAGTGCTAGTGCTTCTGTAAGGTCTTTTCTCATTCCAACAAGCAGAGTTTGTCAATCCTTCTGCTATGGCCCCAGAGCCCTGTGTACCTGTCTCGATCCTTGTTCTTAATCTGTCGATACAGATGCATTCCACCAAAGACTGAACTTCATGCAACCATCTTGTTCTTCCAGCTCCAAGCACAAAGGAGACACTGAATATTTATTGAATAGATCGAGTTTGTCTTTCTAAACGATAGGAAGAACAGTATTTAGGTTTTTTTGTTTTGTTTTAGAGTAGTTTACAGTACCTTTTATAAATATAGCTCATATCTATATTATAGATAGATAGATAGATAGATAGATAGATAGATAGATAGACAGATATACTGTAAACAAGAGGTAACAGCAGCTTCTAGAAACTGGTTTTCTTCAAGGTTTCCTGTGTGGTAGGCACCTAGAATACTGTATAAAACAGTCTTGTGTGGTGTCCTCGTCTCCCAGCTGCTAGTTGGGTTCTGTTTTGTGTGACCAGGAATGGTGGTGGCAAGACAGCCCAGTGGCTGGGAGGGGTTTCGGCTCCTGGGTGTCTCTCTACTTTCCCTCCCCTGGTTGTGCTCCTATCTGATCGGGCTAGAGACAACAAAAAGATACATAATTGTTGTTTTTTAAATCCAATACCAATATGTAGATTTCTATAGGGTTTCCCTTTTTCCTTCTCTCTTATCTTTCTTCTCCAAGGTATTGTTACTATGTTTTGTGAATTGATTTTTGCTGCAATAAACCCTCTTGTTTCAGTCACAGCAAGAAACAAAACCCCAAACAAAGAGAAAACCCCCCTGAAAAAAGTAGAAAACAAGAGTTTGGGGAGAGGGAACTTGTTGTTTTTAAACAGGACTAAAGATTAACATTGAAAAATGAGGAGATGATGTCCACCCTTTCACAAGGCAAACCCTCCGGTATTGCCACCTCTGGTTTCTGTTTTAAATTCCTGTTTCTTTTCTGGGTGCCGATACTTCTCTCATCCTCATGTTCTTCGTGTTTTGTTGTATTTTGTCTTTGTTTGTTTAACTTTGTGTCACCACCTCAGTTTGCCCTCATGTCCCTAACACACAAGCAAAGTATTCCTTCAGCAGAGCCAAGAGGTGGTGGGTGACCTGCCCCCTCCACCACCGGCCCAGCGTCTCTGCCTCACCAAGTGGCTCATGTTGGAGACGTTGGTACAGTGGGCAGAGGAGTCGAACACCCTTTCTGTTTCAATGCAACGTAAGAGGTCTTCTTTCTCATTCATGAAGACGGGGGAACGCTGGTCTTTGCCCTCCTTCGTGGAGCTGGACCTCATGGCAATGGTCCTCACTTTGCTGAACGTGGCTGTTCTGCCATGCTACCAACACTCCCAAGGCTCCCGCTTACCATTCACAGGGGATGCAACGGCCTGTTCATACCGGGAGGCTCGCCCGGAAGTAGCGGGCCCTGTGTGCAGCTGATGCTTCCTTGGCATCAATAGCTACGTCTAGTTTGTTCAAAGGGCATTAGCTTTCGTTTTACTCCAGTCAAAATCTTTCTGAGAGTCTCAGATTTCAAATACTTTTACATGTACTTTTCCATCAGAAAGTTGAACGTACTGTGAGAGAGATTGCTAAAAATGTTCATAGAAACCTAAAATATTTGCAACTCAAACAATGTATAAAAATTATACATCATGACCAAGTGGGGTTAATTAAAATTATGCAAGGTTGGTTCAACATTTGGAAAAAAGAAACTTAATGTAATCTATCACATCAATAAGCTATAGAAGAAACACAGAAAAACTATGGAAGTTATGTCAGTACATACAGAATATCATTTGACAAAATCAAACATCCATTCATGATAAAATCTTTTGGCAAACTAGGAATAGAGAGGAACTTTCTCAACTTGACAAAGAACATCTACAATAAAACCTACAACTAACATCATACTTAATGGAGAGAAACTAGAAGCTTCTCTACTAAGATAAAGAATAAGGCAAAAGTATCCCCTCTAATCCCATTTACTCATCATTGTACTGGAAGTACAAGTTAACACAAGAAAATAAAAGTTATATCAACTGTGAAGGAAGAAATAAAACTTTGTCTTTGTTCACAAATGATGTGATTGTCTATGTAGAAAATCTTAAGGAATCAAGAAAAGCCTAGAAATAATCTGTGTTTATAGCAAGGTTGTAAGATACAAGGTTAATATGCAAAAGCAATTGCTTTGCTGTATGCCAGCAATGAAATATTGGAATGAACAAAATTAAAATTATAATACAATTTACATTAACACCAAAAGAAGGAATTATTTATATATAAACCTAACAAAATATGTATACAATCTACATGAGGAAAACTATAAAACTCTGGTGAAAGAAATAAAAGAATTGAATAATTGAGAAATATTCCGTGTTCATGGGCAGGTAGACTCAAAATTGTTAAGATGTCATTTCTTCCCAAATTGATTTGTAGATTCAATGCAGTCACAATAAAAATCCTAGTGAATATTGGAAAACTGATATTGTGAATATCGACAAACATACCAACAAACTGACTTTAAGTTTTTATGAAAAAATGAAAGACTCAAAATAGCCAAGACAATATTAAAGGAGAAAAATAAAGTCGGAAAACAGACACTGCTGGACTTCAAGACTAAAAAACTATGGCGATCAACACAGTCAGCACAGTGTTATATTGGTAAAAGAACAGACAAGTAAATAGATTGATGGGACAGAATAAATAGCCCAGAAAGAGGCTCACAAAATATAGTCAATATATCTTTGGCAGAAGAGCAAAAGCAATTGGATGGAGAAAGAATAGTCGTATCAACAAGTGGTACTAAATCAAGTGGACACCAACAAGCAAAAATAATAATTTTTAAAAAAGAATCTAGACTCAGACCCTGCATTCTTCTCAAAAAATTAACTCAAAGTGGATCATAGACATAATTTAAACTTAAAGCTATAAAAGTTCTAGAAGATGACATAACAGGAAATCTAGGTGGCCTTGGGTTTGGCAATGACTTTTTAGATACAACACCAAAGGCACAGTCTCACATGATTGCCGTCAAAGGTTGGCTTGAGCTTTAGTCGTCTAAGGCAACCAACTTCTGGATGGCCAGGTTGGCTCACCTCGATGGCTGGCAGTTGATGCTAGCTCTTAGCTGGGAGTCCAGCTTGGGCTGTTGACTGGTCTGCCTATATATATCCTTTGCCGCCTGGTGGTGTCAGTTAGAGTACTTACAGGGCACCAGCTTCCCCGGAGCTAGTGTTCCTAGAGGAGCAGGTGGGAGCTCCGTGGCCTTTCCTGCCTTTCTGGCCTGGGAAGTCACACAGCATCATTTCCACCGCAGTCTGTTGCCTACAAGTGACTCACACAGCCGAATGGACAGACCGCCCAGCCCAGGCCTCCTTACTCTCTCTTCTGTCCTTCTAAAATGTGTCTTCCTTTCCACTCCATCTCTGTTGGTCTAATTCCTTTCTATCTTTCAAGGACTGCCTCAGTACCACCAGCCAAAGACTTTCTGATCCCATCAGTCAGCTGCCAGAGCCAGTATCTTTGTGGTTGAGTTGAGAGAGACATCAGTTTCAATCCCAGGTCTCTTGTTTAAGAGCTACCCAACCTTGGGAAAGTTATTAATTCCTTTATGTGAAAAGTAAGAGCAATGTCCGGACCTGCCTACCTTATAGGGTTGTTGTAAATGTTGAAAGACAAAACAGTAGAGAACATTTCCTATAACACATAGGCAATAGACAATGTTAGCTATTCTTGTTACCCTACCTTCTTTCCCCAAAGCCCATAGCATTTTATTTGTACCTTGTTTGTGTCTATCATAATTTGACCCTTGTGATAATAATTCATGGGCTTATTTTCTAGGGGCAACCTATCCCAGGATATATCTGTATTTTGAATATCAACTCAGAGCCCCTTTGATTTCTTAGGCCTCAATAAGCAAAACACATCAAGAAACATACCATTTTATCTCTACTATTCCTTGTAACATTTTCTTTTCATGATTCTTCTTGCAGAAATTAGAAAAGAAAAATCTGAGAAGACTTCTTCAGTTCTGAAAGATAAAGGTAATAGAGTCAATGTAACATAACACTAGAAATTTATTAGCAAAAACATTTGAATGGGCCCATAGTACATTAGTCATCATCTTTGCAGATGTGGGGGCCAAAATTCCATAGGTCACCCCTCTATATTTGAAATTTTGTATTTATGTATCTGTCCCGCCAATACTTTCCTATAGTTCACCATGACTTAAAGTGCTCTGATTATAATTTCAAAAACTAAGAAAAAAAGAGAGAGAAAGGATTTTTCTTAAAGAATAAAAAGGTTTAACAAAAAAGTTAGAAGGGAAGTAAAGAATGCGGAAGAAAGGACTTACCTTTATGCGCTCTGGTTCTCTCCTTTCTGTCCACTCATAAAATATATATTTAGTGCACAGTCCTTCCAAGCACTTGCTAACCATTGGAGAAGAAAAGTTTACAAAGCTAGCAATAGGGAGGAAAATTGGGGAATTGTAATTGTAAATTGTGCTATTTTCAAAGTCTCTCTTAGTCATGTTCTGTCTGCTTTAGTCTTGTCAGGCTCCTTATTGCTACAAAAAGGCATGACATTCTCATTTAAATTTTGAGATTTTCTCTTCTAAATGGACTGACTTTCCTCTCTGTCCATCTAAATCTTCGGCCACTTTCTAAGAATAATGTCCATAAAAACCATCAAGTTCTGAATTCATACACTGATGTAAAATCTTACCTGTTTATCTAGTTAGTTCATTGAAATCCCACTTATTTAAGCATCAAGACCTATGTTAGTCATCTCATTTTTTATGTGAACTAATCAGTACCACATTCAATAATTATTTTTTGTAAATCTAATACACAAAAATCAGAATACATATTCCCTAGATACTGGAATTATAAGAAAAACATAGTCTGTGCCCTTTTGATATTTATAATGACGTAATTCATTAAAATCATAAGGATCATAGAGGAGAGATGCAATGTGCTATAAAAGAGTGTAATCAAGATTCTAATGAGGTCTGGGGACTCGGAAAAGGCTCTCCTGAAGGAGTTATATTGAAGTCAAGTGAGGAGGGTGAGGAGTTAGCCAGGCAAAAAAAAAAAAGGGGGAATTCTTTGGGAG
>NW_006383010.1:3826796-3836711 GCF_000327345.1 Myotis davidii | reverse complement strand
GGGGACAATTTACATATTAGCCTTTTATTATATCGGATAATTCATTAAAATTATAAGAATCATAGAGAGATGCAATGTGCTATAAATGAGTGTAATCAAGATTCTAATGAGGTCTGGGGACTCGGAAAAGGCTCTCCTGAAGGAGTTATATTGAAGTCAAGTGAGGAGGATGAGGAGTTAGCCAGGCAAAAAAATGGGAATTCTTTGGGAGAAGGACGGAAGCCGGGCCCCTGCTTTTTGCCGGGATACTGGAATTATAAGAAAAACATAGTCTGTGCCCTTTTGATATTTATAATGACGTAATTCATTAAAATCATAAGGATCATAGAGGAGAGATGCAATGTGCTATAAAAGAGTGTAATCAAGATTCTAATGAGGTCTGGGGACTCGGAAAAGGCTCTCCTGAAGGAGTTATATTGAAGTCAAGTGAGGAGGATGAGGAGTTAGCCAGGCAAAAAAATGGGAATTCTTTGGGAGAAGGACGGAAGCCGGGCCCCTGCTTTTTGCCGGGCATGGTAAATCTACTTTATACATTTTGTTTCAGCAAGTTGTGCTGGATACTTCAAATTTGATAAATGTGGAAGCTGAGGCATAGATCAAGTAAGTTACTCAGTTACACTGTGACGTGAGCGGCAAGGGCAAGGATGAAAGTCAAGTCTGTTGGATTTTAAAGTCCATCTTTTAATTTTCACACAGATACCGCTTGCTCCTTAGAACAGGGTTCTTGTACTTTTATTCTTCAAAGAACCTTTGCTTTGAATGTAGAACTCATTACGTAACTTTGAAAGTCTATTTGCTATAGACACATTGGCTATGCAGCATGAAAAAATAGCCTTAGTCCTTTTGCTATTGGGGTGACCCCCCTTAATCGCCACAGAGAAGTTTGGTTTATTTTTCCTGCCGTGGTTACCTGTACTTTGTAAGAGACTCTTCATCCTTCACTCTCATTTTATCTGACAATTAACAAAAACATTGTCCTTGATTCTGTGAGAACTAAAGGTGTCATTGAAACAGACTACCAGAAAAATCCATGTCTGTCTATCATCTATCTATCTATCTATCTATTGTTTTCAAATATAAACTTCCCCTCTTTCCACTATAGTATAAAATATATTTTCTTTCATCTGCACTTACGTAACAAGAATATTTAGATCACATATTACTATTCAATATAAAAGCATCTAAAAAGAAGTTGGGGCATAAATTCAAAACTACCTTTCAGGCAACAATGATTATCAAAAATCTAAATTGCTACTTAAAGACTCCACTTGTGCCGAAGCCTAAACTAGTTGGAAATGGTAGTTGTAAAACTCTGTCCTGGAAAACATTATTTGAGGAATTTAAATCCCCACTGACCGCTTCACTAAGTAGGCTTTCATAATTTCTATTCTTGTTGTTATGTTGTTAGTGAACATGGGTAATCATAGGTAACTTCTTAGTGAACCCTCTTTTCCTCTCAATGTTGAATCCTCTACTATTTGCAAGTTTTCTCCAGTCACTAGAATATCATGTATATAAATGTTTACTGCGTGTGATTATTGATTTAGAGCACCTTTGTTTTGTTCAAACTAAGCTGGATGTTATTTTAGAATAAATTTACTTCCTGTTTCCTATATTTTCTGAACATCGTTTATCATTAACATTTTTTTTACTGCAGAATCACCTATCAGATTTCAGGGACTTTAAAAACCTCTGCAGTGTTTGTTTCTGAAGCAGTCTTTGAAGTCTGCTGCTGAGCTGTGGCAGAATCAGAATGCAGCAATTCCGTTCACTAAAAAGCCACTTACTGCATTGGAGTCATTATGTAGTGGGAGTTATTTATATTATGCAGCTGAGTGGTTGCCTAGGTTTGCCAGTCTCTCAGAGATTCCACTTTGTGCCCACATTGAAGCAATGCTCCAATTCTACATAAAACCAGGATTATTACACAAAAATCATTTGGGACCGAATTTACCAGTACCTGGGATGTGATAACCATGAGTAAACTAGGCATTTAAAGAAACATCATTAGGTTTGTGTCTTTATTTAAAGTGATGCAGAGAAGGTCTAGGGATGATTGTTTGAGAGGAAAAAAAAAAGCAAGAGAAAGATGTCTTACTGGCTTTTGCTGATGGTTCAGCTACTGACTTTCCTGGGTGAGGGGACGCGTGTAAGTCCTCTCAACACATCTACAAGGGCAGAGTCCTGTTTCTGTGGCTGTGACCACTCAGAAACCAGACAATCCTGCTAGTCACCCCTGCTATTGGTTATGTTCCTTCTCCTATGCTATAGCACCACTTGCTTCTTGCAGCTGGTCTGACTTATCAGAGGATCCTAGAATCATCCATTGTCCCAGGAACTGCAACACGAACCCAAAAAAGGCATCAAAGAGATGAATTAAATCCCTTCTTTATTAATAATACAATAGTAACAACACTTAGGTTCCTCTGGTGTTGGATTCGTATGACAGACACTGGAACTATTGTCTAGTCTTGTGACACAGGCCTGTGTATTTTGGATCTAATACCAGTGGATGCTCAGCAGTGCTTATCTCCTGTGACATGCTGATGCTCAAGACCATGCACCTGATGATCCCCAACTTCTAATTGTCATCAATTGGATGCCTTTTCTTGGCCACTTCTACTAATCAAACAAAAACTAGGGCTAAGGGTGGGCTAAGTTGTCTGAGGACTTTGAAACTGATCCCCAACAATCTATACTTCACCCTAGTTCATTATTCCCTGAGTCTCTGGGGGCAGAGTAGTGAAATGGAAAATCTGAAACCATCTTTTTATTCCTTTGTGAACATTTCTCCATCACAACCTCCTTGCCCAGATTATTTGAGAGTTGCACTTTATATCACAGCACATTTAAATATGTTCCAGCCCAGCTGGTGTGCCTCAGTGGATTGAGTGTCACCCCATGGACCAAAGGTCCTGGGTTTGACTCCCCATCAGCGCACATGCCTGGGTTTCAGGCTGGATCCCCAGTGGGGGTATGCAGGAGGCAGCCGATCCATGTCTCTCTCTCTCTCTCTCTCTCTCTTTCTCTCTCTCTCTCTCTCTCTCTCATCAATAAAAATTTTAAAAAAATAATAAATATGTTCCAGATCCTGATAATCAAGATCCATAAGACTTCCTGTAGGCTCTTAGACAAAATGCAAAGAAATTATCATATTTGTAAAAGCAACACATGCAAAAATATGTTCTCCAAAACTTATTTCCTAACAAACAAGACAGATGAATTTTTAGAAGTGCTTTAAAATGACTCAAACCAATGATGTATCCATTAGATTTTCTAATACAGAAGTGCAGAATTTTTATATAACATTCTCTCCACAGTTTTTGTCAGATTTGATATCCACTCACTTGCTTGGCTAATTAGAGACTGCTCAGGTCTGCCTGTGGACATGCTAAATCAGGTCAAAACCCCTTGAAGTCAAACAGGAGACTGAGAGAGAAGGAGCTACAGGAAGGTGAATGCAGGAGATGGCCCAGCCTGGGAGCAGATGCCATCTTCCTAATAGCAAATGTGGAAATAAAAGTCACTTCTATTTTCTGAGAACTTTTGCCAAGCTTAAGGTGATGGGTTTATGACCTTCAAATACCCTGTAAAAGTACAGCAGTTATTTTACCCCTTTTTTCTTTCTCCAGAAAATCAAATCTTCTTGGGGTTTCCTCTTCATACGTCTTGTATTTTATAACTGTGTTCATCTCACAATACAAACACTCACTCATTTATATAAACACTAGAGGCCTGGTGCACGAATTCATGCACTGGTGGGGTCCCTTGGCCTGGCCTGTGCTCTCTCACAATTTGGAACCCCTCTGGGGATGTCAGACTGCCGCTTTCACCCAATCCCTGCAGACCAGGCTGAGGGACCCCACCGGTGCACGAATCCATGCACTTAGCCTCTAGTATGCATATAAGATCTTTGGTTAATCTCTTCCCACCTCCCACCTCCCCCCTCCCCACTTCCCTCTGAGATTCACCAGTCTGTTCCATGTTTCCATTGAGAATCTGACCCCCTGGTGGTCAGTGTGCATCATAGCTACCAGTCAAATGATCAAACAGTCACCTAGGCTTTTATATATATATGCTTAATATTGAATCCTGAAGTTTCAGGGATTGCCCTCTCTCACCCCCCTGGGAATCTGTCCCAACCACCACTTCTCATTCATTTCTCAATACATTAATTCTTTTGGTTTAGAAGTTAATGAAGCTTCTTTTTGTGTTAATCCAATCCATAGCTCTTGATTTCATCTTTGTATGCTAAAATATAGGGGGGAAACAGCCTTATTTATACTTTGCACAATAAATAGCAACACAAACATTTATTTTCCATCAAAGACATTTTTAAAAATTCTACAAACAAGGATACTTAAGGCTGTAGCTTATCTGCCACGAAAATCTTGCTTTGAGGGATACAGCCCTTTCAATACAACCCCCAAATTCATTCTTGACCCCATCCAAGGTCACCTAATTCGAAGTGATTGAGTGGCATATCCATTCAGGTGCCACCACCCTATTCCAGAATTCCCACCCAAAACCATAGGTGAGAATGGAAGAAAGGGCTGAAGGTATTGATTTTTTCTTCCTTTCTTTCCCACTGTATTAAAAGCTACTTTTGTTAATAAAATGGATACTGAGAGGAGGCAAAAACTGGGCTAATGTTTTTTCTATAGGTTGTTGAGGATGGATAATGTTCTTTAAGATATTGCCCACGTAAATGTCTGGAACCCATAATATGATCAGAATTACATTGTTTTTAACATGGTAGAATAAATGAAGCTTTATTTATTTTAATCAAGGACCACATTTTTAAGATGTTGAAAGTTTATAGAATAAATTATTTCATATTTTATTTTAGTTTTATTCTTTAAATTTATTTGACTTGAGTCTGATGACTAAAACACCACATTTACATGATATATGCAGGGTTTTTCATTTGTTTATTTTAACAAAAAACACAAACAAACGTAGCCTGATAAAAATATACTAATTGAGTGCTAATTATAACAGATAGAGGAGATTTTGGATGCTGAAGTTATGTGTTTTTAAAAATTATAGATGGAATAACTTCTAATTCATCCAAATGCCTACACTCTTAATGAACAAATAGATTGTAATTCATTCAAAATTTCACATTTATTTTAAATAAAAATAATCAAGGAGTGGCTTGTTGTACTCTATACTGTTGTATCTTTGTGTCTGTATGATTAAAATCATTTTTTAAAGAAAACATTATATTATTGCCGTACAGTTCACTTTAATGATAGCTCACAGAATTCACCATATATGTGTCCTCAATTACTTTTTATCTTGGCTGAAAATAAATGCTCAATGTTTCTTTCCAGAGCCTATTAAGGGGAAAGAAGTGAAGTTGGCAGCTTCCCCAAAGGAAAAAGGTAATATTGTATAATGAAATGTGAAAACACATTGATCTGCCCACTGAATATTCAGTTACTTACAACAAAGTAATATATCATTTATTTTTAATGTTCTCAAACTATAACTTCCATATGCCTGTGTATGTTTCTGAGTGAAGAACAACAGACTTGCTTCCTATCATAGAATTCTAACCTGTACTACGAAATAACGAAGGAAAGAGTAACAATGTCAGAAATATGAAAAGCTTTTAAAAATGCATATGCTCTTCTGGTTTTATCAATCTCTGGTCGAAAATCAACATTGTATAATCCCAAGGTGACTCTTATTAGGAATAGCAATGGAAACCAAGGGTTTAATATAAAAAGTTATACTTAAAATTTCTCAGTGATATCTTGCCATTCTTTAAGTTCAAATAGAGTAAAATCATAAATTCTATGGCTAGGAAAAACTTAGAGATAAACTGTAGTCCAATATTCTCATCTTATAAATACATAAAATGAATAGTAAAGAAGCTTTTAAAGTTATTGTAATTTCCAGCAGCGGCAACATTAGAATTCTGATCTCCTAAATCAAGCACTGGGCTCTTGAATCTTATGGCATCCCTTGTCTCCCCATTATACTAGTCTCTGAGTAATGTGGACCTGATAGGCCATACATCAAGTTATGTCCCCTAAAACATAAGTAAATATGCTAAGTCCAATGTCATACAATTGGTTTCAAATTAATCCCAGTGCATCCTGTGGGCATAGTATCATACTCAGAACTGTCTAATTTTCCTTGTCAAAGTGAACATATTCGTGAACCAATGAAACCATAAAGAGCACCATATTGAATGTCAGAAATAGAGCCTGTTTCTACATTTACTCTAAAGAGAAATCTGCATGAATTACCGTTGCTTCACAGCCTGGCTGGGAGCTTCCTGGACCAGATATGAAATTGGCCCTCTGTCACTGGGGGGCCTGGGAGACTGAGGAAAGGCAGACCACTCCAGATCAGTAGGTGGCAGGTTTAGTAAGGAAGAGAATTCACTAAAAAGGCTTGTCCTGGCTGGCCACAGAACGAGTAGACTTCCCCACCAGCCTGCCAGAATATTAAAAGTCCATATAGAGGCCTTAACTAGGTTCAGTCATGTACACAAGAAGCCTTAACTGGGTTCAGTCACATGCATAGCAGGCCTTCATAAGCTTTAATCAGAAACCCAGTTCAGAATGTCTCATCACCACATCATTATTCTAAGGCTGTGTCCTTGGACAGCTTCTAGCTGTGGGGAGGCAAGTGGGGAGCACATTCCTAAGCACTGGAGAGAGAATGGGGAGCTTCCAGTTGTCCTGGGGGAGCTCAAGGGTCAAACCAGTGGTAACATTTAACGTACAGGGACTTCGTGGTAAAAACTGCAACTTATTGGCATTGTTGTATTAGACTTCTGGTACACCTGTATAAACATGTTGGAGTTTCAAGAGAAATGAAGGATGTATGGAGAGTCCCCTTTAGTTCATGTAGCAATGTATAAAAGCCCTACCCTGAAGTCATATTTTTCTAACTTTGCAGTTAATTTTGAGTTAAACAAAAGTGCCACTTAGTGAAGCGCAGAGCACAACATGAATTTTTTTCTCAGCCCACATATGTGCTTGAATTTTTAAAAAGCAACATGCACTCCAAACATATTAAAACATTTTTTTATTTTTTATACTATCAACATTATTATTGATAGAATTACAGATGCCTCCTGTTTACATCTCCCATTTGCACTTATATTTTATTTTAGAAATGTTTTATCATACTTAAAACTTTACTTTTATAATCACCAATGATAGTTTTTGTTGTTTTTTGGTGCTATGGGCAATTTTATATTATCCTGTTATGTGAATTAGGATGTTTTGCCTTACAAAGGGATTATTACATGTTATGTTAAATGTCCAATAGGTAGAGAAATGTTGCTATATTATTCAAATAATTAATTAATGGTGAAAACTATACATTAATTTATTTTGAAGAAACTCTAAATTACTTTAATAGGATCTAATTGTTGATTGGAATGGATGTTTACATAACAATCTAAATTGAAATCATTTGATGCCATTAACTAAGTTAATCACACTGTGATGTTATAATTCCTTTGCCAATCTAAGAGAGAAGTATAAAATATAAGGAAAAGATAGGAATATTATAAGCATCCACATTTTTCATTAAGGAAGTTTAGTTAAAAAAAAATTCCCTAACAGAAATGCATATGAACTACATATATAAATGAAAAACAATTCAAGTTTTCATTAAAAACACTTGGTGTGCATTTTAATCTTTGATCATTAAAATATCAAACTAAGATTTCCCTCTTTTATCTTTCTGTTATTGCACAACAGATGGTAAGTCTAGTATCAGTCAGTTCATGGTCACAGATAATGGTGGTGGGGAAGGGAGCACTTTGAAAGATATATTTTTAACAGTTATGTTTTATTTCACTATTACATAATTTTTACATTATTGTACCATTCTCTCCCTAATTTTTAATGAAAATTATATGTGGACAAGGGTTTGTATAAAATTTCAATTAATTGCAATAACCAGAACTATTAATTTTAATGTTGTCCTATTATTTTCTTAGAAATTGAGGCTTCAAATGATTGAATAAAAATATTTAGTCTTTTTATTTTTACAATTTAAAGTGACAGTGATCTTTTTTAGTAATGTGCCTTAAAATTTTATTAATTGAATCTCATTTTTTTTCCCAAACAAGCAAGCCAAATTCAGGTCCGTGATACTAAATAAGAATTATAGTACTTGGTTATTCTGACAAAAAACTGTAATCATAATATGACTTTCACTTTCACCTGTCAGAGATACTGTCCCATTAGGCTTCCTTTACTTTAAGGGGGTCAATGTCATAATATACATTAGAATAGTCACAATACAAACAGATCAAATTAGGAAATAAAAAGGTATAAAAGACATCCAAATAAAAAAGCAGGAAGTAAAATTATTCCTGTTTGTAAATGACATTACCTCACATGTAAAAAACCCTAATGACTCCACACAAAAAAAAACTTGTTAGAATTAATAAATGAATTCAGTAAAGTTCTTTGATAAAAAAATCAACATACAAAAATCAGTTGAATTTCTAAACACTAACAATGAACAATCTGGAAAGAAAATTAAGACAATTTTATTTACAATAGCATCATAAATAATGAAATACTTAGGGATAAACTTAACTAAGGATACAAAAGACTAGTAAATTGAAAATTACAAAACATTGATGAAGTAAATTAAAGAAGACACAAGTACATAGAAAGACATCCTATGTTAATGGATAGGAAAACTTAATATTGTTAGAATGTCCATACCACTCTAAGTGATTTACATTTTCAATATATTCCCTATAAAAATTCCAATGGCGGTTTTTGCAGAAAGAGATGAGACAATAATAAAATTCATAATAAACTACAAAGAACCCCAAAAAGCCAAAACAATACTGGAAAAAAGAAGAAAAAACATGGAAGAGTCATACTTGCTGTTTCAAAGCATAGTGTATGCTACAGTAGTAATTAAAACAGTATGGTACTGGCATGAAGACAGACGCTAGACAAATGGAACAGAATAGAGAGCCCAGACATAAGCCCACACATATATGTCTGACGGACTGTTTACATGGACACCAATACATAATGGATAAGGCCTAGTTTCTTTAACAAATGAGATAGGGAGAACTGGGTGTCTACATGCAAAAGAATAAAATTGGATCCCTATTGTGCACTGTACACAAAACATAACTCAGTAGCTTAAACGTAAGACCTGAAACTGTAAAATTCCCAGAGAAAACATAGGAGAACATCTTCATGACATTCATATCAGCGGTGATGTCTTGAATGCAACACCAAGTGCAGGTAACAAAAAGAAAATTAGACTTAGGAGGCAACATGGAACTGAAAAGCCTCTGCACAGCAAAGTAAACAATCAACACATTGATGTTTCTATCTCTTTCTCTCTCCCCTTTCTCTTCGGCATGCCCCCCTATGAGGATTGAGCCTGTAACCTCAGGCATATGTCCTGACTGGGAATTGAACTGTGACCTTCTGGTTTATAGGTCAATGTTCAACCACAGGGCCACACCGGTTGAGCAAAGATAAATTAAAAAAGAAAGTAGTGGTGCTTGCCAAGTGCCAGGAGACGGGTAAATGGAGCTGTTCAATTGATAGGAAGGTTCTATTATTCAAGATGAAGTTATAGAGATTTGTTGTATATGATTGTGCTTACAGATACAAATAATATACATCTAAACATTTTTATGAGAGTGGATCTCGTATTTTTTCACCAAATTAAAAAATGATCTGGTTAATTAATCAGTCTTTTCAATTAAAAAAAACCTTAAATTTATCCATTTTGTATGAAATTGTGGGTTCAAATATCTATAGTGCATTGAATAAAAGTAGACACATATTCCAATTTATGTTCTTAAATCTGGTTATACACTAAAATCTCATATTGAGTTTAAAAATTTTAGTCAGGTCCCATGACCAAAAAAATCTCATTCAGTAATGATGTGGTAGG
>NW_006383010.1:3822931-3826755 GCF_000327345.1 Myotis davidii | reverse complement strand
AGGGAAAGAAATGGCTTTCCACAGTCTCATTTTGCAGGAAAAATAGAACTATATATTCATGCTTTGATGCCTCATCTTTTCTCCAAATCCTTAGAATGAAAGATAAAATATAGATGGATACGTTAAAAAGACGTAGGCCGTGCAAACAAAGGGAACATACATACGTGTGTGTGTGTGTGTGTATGAAAAACAGGAAGCAATCAGCCGGAATAAAGCTGCATGGATGCTGGGATTTAAGTGTTTAAGCAGCAGAGCTTATGAGGAGTTTAGTTAAGACAATAACGCACATTCCAATAAGCAGAGATTTTAAGCAAGTCTCAATGCAATTAATCACGCGCTGAAGTGGAGCTCCCATTCAAGAAAAGACACTAGAAAAGAGTAACTGCCGGCAATTCTCTGGGCTACAGTGAACTGGGGAACTGCACACACAAGGAGAATTGGAGCAAATAGGCTCCACTGCTCACCGGGGACCTGAGAGAAGTCCCTGCTGGGTGGGTGACTTGTTCAGGAAGAGCCCCCCTTACACTGGGGAGACATGTTGAGTGACGAAAGTAAAAACTGGACTAGAGGTCGAGAGGGAGAAGGGGGTCAGGTAAAGGAACAACACAATCATAATTTCAAAGAAAAGAAAGCACGAAAAGAAAAAGCAACAGCCATGGTAATACAACCCACAGGTTAAAATATAACCCAAATTCTAAATCGGATGAGAAAAATTGATGTCTGGACTTAACCAATGTTTCTATGCTGCTATAACTAGTGATTGCAAATATTCTGGTGTCCAGTGGTTGACGTGGAAACCATCAAGGTTTTGGTTTCTAATACATTTCAGTTCTAGTGTTATGTGGTGTTCTAATTTTCTAAACTAATATTACAGAGATTTATTTTGTCTTTTGTAACTGAGAATTCTCATAATCAAATCCAATTAATTTATATGTATTTATTCACCATTCTGAATATTTTACATTTCCCTAATAACATGGGAAATCACATATACCATCTTTGCTTATGACATTGCCATCCTCTAAGAAATATTCAGATTTGCCACAACATTGTTTTTAAAATCTAATACTTTATCTAGAATACTTGACTTAAGAATCAACATTAGTTTTTTTAAAAATTTTATATAATTTTTCTGGAGTTTTTTTGTGTGTGCCCGGTTTCTAGTTATTTGACATGATTTAATTCTGCTTTGAAGTATTTTAAGGAGCAAATATTGTGACTATCATGTTAACAATGAAGAAATTGATGCACATAGATGAAATGATTATCCGTTTCTATGCTTGATTAGATACTTAGTATCAGATTTAAAAGTGCCAAAAAGTAATCTTATTTTCCTTTTTTCTTTAGGATTGGAATATATTAGCAAACCTTACCCTAACATCAAATGATTTTTTTCATAATAATTTTATTATATTGGGTAGGAATGAAGGAAAGTTACAGATAATTTGTCGATGAAAAAGATTAGTATTCAAAAGCATGCAATGTTTGTACGTGCCTTTACAAATCCATGGTTACTTATTTCCTGAAAGAATTGTTTAAGTGAAAATTATATCAGCACTTTCATTCTAAGCAGCAACTTACAGCCTAAAACATTTTTGTGTGTCCATCATGCCAAAAGGCAAAGTTGACAGTATAAAAAGGGGTTGTGTGTTGGTAAGAAAAGTAGTTAAGCTTGCCAGAATTTTCTCTATAATTACGAGCTTTACAAAAGTAATGTACCTAAGCATTGAGGATTTTTATTTCCTTTCTCAAAAAAAAATGTACAATGATAATATATGCACAACTATATGTATTTGAAATATATGGAGGGTGATAAATACAAAGCCCCAATCTTCCTTCTTTGTATCCTTTCCATTTAAGCTCTCATTTAAAAAAGACAGAGTAGAGCGAGAAAATGAGTCACTGGCTCCCTGGATGTTCACTTTTCTTGTCACTTCAAGCTACCTTGTGCAGCTGTTCTCATATGCTTTCCTTCTTGCAGGGAATTTTTTTTAAATGTTGTTTTTTTTTTTTTTTTTTTAAAAAAAGCCTTTCTATTGTTCCTATTCATTTAAAAAATGTAAATGTATTATTTGTCATATAAAGTCATCTATTATTTTTACATCTTTGAGCCAGATGTAGGATTATCTTTACTTAAACCTATGATCCTTTATTAATTTAATTGATTATTTTCACTTCAAGTTAAAGAAAATGAATGAATGCAGGGAAAGGAGTAAGAATCTGGTTAAAGAGTGCCTCTCCCTTGATAAGGGAAAAAACAAAGAAAGTGTGCTTACTAACCTTGGCAAATGATTTTTGCACAGCTTTCTGAACCCGTTGAATGGTTTAAAGGCAACTGGCTCATTACCTGAAATACGTCCAACCAGCTCTCTTACCATCTTCCAACAACATCACAGGACCTTGTTCTGACTGACAATTCTTTGTGCGACCTAGAATATGTTCAGCCTCCTCCAATTATTTCCTACTTATTTCAATGGGTGCTCTTCGCGTTGGGTGCTTCAGGGAAGGGGAGAATAATGAGACACACATAGTGATTGATAAAAGAGAGAGTAGACAGAGGCAAGTGACACTCTCAGATCCATGGTACTTTGTGTTTGGCATATGCAAAAGACAAAGGATCACAGAAATAAAATGACGGCAGAACGGGGTCGGGAAAATGTATGTCTGTGTTTATTCCGTGCTGCAGAGAGAAAATGCCCTCTGGCTCGCTTGGTGCTTTTATTGTCCACTCAGCAGGCTTTCTTTGGGAGCCTCAAACTCCTTCGGGAATCTTGCCAAGCAGAATTAGGACGTAGGCATAAAGCACCAAGTCACAAACGAAGCTCTTGCATTACACACCAAAGGCATTTTAGAACATGATGTACAGCAATGTTGAATGTCTGGTGGGTAAGCTCTAATGCACTTTTCCATCTGCGTAAGCTTTTACTATTAATGGAACAGGGATTTCATCTGGTATTTTGGTCTAAACCACCTAAACATGAAGCCTATAAATTTTATTTTCCTGGCATTTTGAAACCACTATTTAAATTGTTTTGTGTCAATAACGAGTTTAAGTGTTGGTATGATATTCTGTGGATATTTTAGGTACTAAGACTCCAAAGGTAAACAAGACAAAACCCTATTTTCCCAAATCTCCCAGGACTTGGAAAAAGAGGTGGGAAAGAGGAACGGGATGCAGCCCCCCCCACTGCCTTAGCCCAGGCATACCGGATTCTTATCCAATAAGTGGATATCTGTTATTTATATATCAGTACATGAATGTTCAGAAATTACTTGTGAAATTATTTAATCTAATATTAACCACAGATACATTAGATAGTCATAATTTTTCCCATGTCATAAAGTAGAAAATTGAAATTTAGAGTTTCAAATGCCTCACATTAGAACATCTAGCTAATAAACAAAGGAAATAAAATTTGAACTGAGGGATATTTTGTTGGGTTGGTTTGTGTCTGCTTTTCTCCAACTGCAGTGAAAAAAACAAAGAAACAAACAACACACCTCCTTAATTTGGATGAGGTTGCTTAATTACATAAAAACACCGTCACCCTGTTCCTTTAGTGTGCATGGAAGGATCCCTCAATTTATAAATAAAGATGAGACTGATTTAGAAACTCAAGTAGGAAAAGGGGAGCATAGAGAATGCATGAAGTTTTAAAAACACATGGACACGGTTGAAAAAGGGAAGGGATGTTAAATAGTCCTCTCTGACTCAAGCACAAGCTTGCTGAAGTTTGGGTCGGCCTGTTGTACTTGATAAAGAGTGCTGATGACATTGAACTATCATTAATGAAGCACCCTCCCGAGGCTCATCAGCAATTTAC
>NW_006383010.1:3821398-3822652 GCF_000327345.1 Myotis davidii | reverse complement strand
GCAGGAGGCAGTCCAATCAATGATTCTCTCTCATCATTGATGTTTCTGTCTCTCTCTCCCTCTCCCTTCCTCTCTGAAATCAATGAAAATATATTTTAAAAGATAAATAAAATAATACAATAAAAACAAAGAGGTATATGTGCCAGGGAGAATTGAAGTGCAATAATAGCACTAATGCCACTTTCTGCAGGGTGCACATTGAAGTATAAGAAGTAGGGTATGAATGGCCATGTAATTCTCTATTACACAAAATTCTGCGGTTAAACTAATTACAGTGTTTTATTTTTGTAACTCCAGAAAAATGAGACTCTATTCGGCTAAAACCCAAATTTCTGATACACAGTTATACTCAATAAATATCCCAACCATGAGATCAGTTTTTCTGCTATTTGAAGGGGAGAAATATTATAATGTACCAGAACCCTTCCATTAATCAAAACATTTTTTGTCAAAATAGAATTATAAGGGACAGGCAACTTGTGAAATAAGAGGCAGTATTAGAAAACATGGAAATACAGTCAGCTATCACATTGGTTGGGATGGTGTCATGAGCATTATCTGGATAGATTATAAAAGTATGCACTTAACCTATACTGACATTAAGTTAAAATGCAGAATTTCTAGATAAAAATCATTCTTAGAATGATAAAAGTACTTCATTTTGTTAATATTTATATCATTATACTCAATGTAAGCCAATTTAATTTATTTTATAAAATTAATAAAAACAGAAATATTAATAGAAACAATTATATCAGTTTGAAAATATTAAATAAACCACCAGGTGGAGCTCCATGAATTGAGTGCATGCAGTTGAAAATAGAAAATTGATTAAATTAAGAAAATTTACACTTTTTTCCTGCACAGTTTTTATTAGTTTTCTTAGTTGAAATACTTAGATAACTTATGAATCATAAGGAACAGACTCTTATTAAGGACAAGATGCCAAATTACTTGATTAGTATGAAACTTTTGGGAAACTGTATCTTAAAATCAAAGTTCTTTTGCTTAAGTTACTTTATAATTTACTAATAATTCATGTTCCATTCTGTATTGATGGAACTATGTAATTGAAATTCAGGACAGATGAGAAAAATCTATAAAATCTACTTATTAAACTACTTAGTACTATTTTTATAGAATGCTTATTTTTTTCCTTGTTTATTTGTATGTGTGTATGTATGTTATATTTTACCCTAGAACCTGAAACTAAAAAAGATGAAAAGCCATCAAAAGCAGGTAAGGACACTTTGT
>NW_006383010.1:3815073-3821177 GCF_000327345.1 Myotis davidii | reverse complement strand
AATAGGAAAACACAGAAAAAGAAGACTAAAAATATTATGAAAATGTTTAATTCATTGAAATTTTTCTAGGGTTAACCCTATTCCAAATATTTTATATCTTTACTAGAGGCCCAGCACACGAAATCATGCACGGGTAGGGTCTCTAGGCCCAGCCTGCGATCAGGGCCATCATCCATCCGCTCGCCAGTCCCCAGTTCTGCCCCGCCACCACCCATCCTGGTCCCCCCGTGGTTCCTGGTTGGCCATCCAGCGATCGGAGCCTGTGGACTCGGGGGAGGGACCGAGAGGTGGTCAATGCACCTCCTAGTGACTGGTCGATCAGTCATTCCGGTCGTTACACCGTTATGGTCATTGGCCTTTTATTATATAGGATAAAGATACTTAATGTGTCTATGTCTATATGTGTAAGAGAAAGTTATATCTCTATCTTCCTATACAGTAAAAGTGATATTACATACATGTAGACATTCTTAATATTGCTCTTAAAATATTTGCATATACTCATTTCCACAAATTTTAACCTATATTTAAGTGATTCTTATTTCAAGTATATGTTAAATATTAACCCAGATTATTACCATCACTTCTCTTCAAGGTACTGCCAACATACCAAAGGAAATTGTTTGTGTTTTTTTACTTTAGTAAATAATCATTTTAAATGACTTTACATCATCTGAAAACATGCATTTTACGAAAAATAAATGGGAAAATCAGCAATTTTAAACTGTAAAATAATGCATGATAGAGATAAAATGACATATTGAGGCTTTACATCAAAAGTTATAATTGAGCTTTAGATATATCTACAGAAATGGGAAAACTACAGAAAAACTTGCTCCATCCTTGGCAGTCTTACTGGGCTCAGTAAAAGTTTGCTGATCAGATAAAAGGTGTGCTATGTTGCTCCTTACAGCAAGCACATCATTATGTATGCTTTATTTTACCGCTGGTATACAATGGAAAAAGGGATACATGTGCTGTAAATTTCCTATTATTAGTTTACATTAAATATTTATGTATATTTTGAGATTATAATTATCTTTAACTTCCTCAGAGAAAAGTCAGCATTAATAAAATATTTTATTACAAGATATAATCAATCAACAATTTATTGAAAACATATATTATGCTAATATCACTGCTATTTATCTAGAATTGTGCTTAGTATTACAAAATGTACAAACAAGTTATAAAGGATTGTTTCCAACCAAGAGAGTATAATCAAGGACATAGACATGAACTACTAAAAGATGTCTGCAAGGTAATTCATTATATTAGAACTCTAGAGAGGAGCCATTCCTATAGTCTGTGGCAATCAGTGAAAACTTCAAGGAGATGAAGGACTTAAGGAATAAGTAAGAGCAACTCAGTCAGGGAGATCATTGTAAAGAGTGATGGAAGCAGGGCTAGCTTTAGACTAGAAAGACATTCATTTGACTCCCCTTGCTATGTGTAGGAATGTGACTTTCCTTAAATTACTAACATTTCTGAACTTCAGGATTCTTATTTATTGAATGAAGATCAGCATATTCATCAGGTGGGGTTGTTACAAGAAATAGAGTTGACACCTGCCATTGGTTCAATTCGGTAAATGCGGAAGCAATGAGGAAGTGAATTCTGTTTACTTTCGAGATTATTCATCATCATCACTAGTATTCAATGTGGGATTATGAGGAATTGAGTATTTAACAATGACAAAGCCTAGCAAGTCATGGAAAATGCTATTATCAATTTGTTATATCTTCTTTCAGTAATATAAATGTATGTTTATCTCTCTATATATAAAAGCCTAAGTGACCGTTATGACCATTCTACCAGTCGCTATGATGGAGAAGCTGCCCCCCTCTCCCCCCCCCGTTATCATTGCACTCTCACGGCCAACTCCCGAGGTCCCTCCCCCAGGCTGGTTGGCCCCGATCACCCCGATTGCCCCAATCGCCAGCCAGGCCAAGGGACCCCACCCATGCACGAATTCGTGCACCGGGCCTCTAGTATTTATATAAACACCATCATACTGTCTGTACTGTGCTATTACTGCTCTAGTAATTGTCACCCTGTTTCACAGGAAAAGAATAGACATTGATCGCATTAAATTGACACAACTCCAAAGTCTCAAGCATGAGAGAATGGAGTGGGTGATCAAATGTAGGAGTTGCAAAGGGAACACCGGTGGCGTGGATGCTAATGGGGTATCCACATAAAGCTAGCTATTCTAGAGACACCTTGGAAATGAAGAACACTGCCTTGGAATACTCAGATGAGGTTTTGTATCTATGAGTTTAGAGGTTTGGATAGAAACCAAGGACAAAACAAAAAAAGGAGGTTTGTTTTTTGTTTTGTTTTTTAAAGAAAAGGAAACATGGAGGGGAAGAGAAGGAAATGAAGGGCAGCTTCTTGGGAAAGCTAAAGAGCCGGTGAGGAGAAGGAAAGTGTGTCACCTGGAAGATCAGGAAGTACAGTGTATCAGCATCCCAAAGCAGAACACTTTGGCGAAAAAGTGGAAAAGTCAGCAGTAGCAAAGTCGCAGAAAGGCCTAGGGACATGGTGACCGAGAAAAAGCCATTATATTTGACAAAAACCTGTTTTCCTGTGACCTTTTGGGGATTATGTCCAGTAGAGTGGAGGAAGTAGAAACCAGTTTATAGAAATTAACAAGAGAGTTTACTCATAATCAGCAGAAACTAATTTTTTCAGGAGATTGTTGTTAAAGGAAGTCAACATATTATATCCCAGCAAGTAGAACCAATGAGAGATGTTTGCTGCTTTCCTGGTTGTGATGGGGCGGAGTTGTCCAGGGAGAGGGGAAGCAAGGAACCCAGAGGGAGATACTAATTAGGAGAGAGCTGCCCCAAATATGAGGAGTGCTGGGATACACATTATAGATGGAGGGAATTAGCTTAATTATGATGAAGAAAAAATGTCCCCTGAGCTTTAAAGGCATAATGAGAGGGGAGATTAAATTAAAGCTGAGTGGTGTACTAGGAGGCTCCTGCTGAGTGGTCTGGTCCCCTAAATTCTTTTTTGCAAAGGTGACCACTAGCAATTTTGTTGCCAGATTCCGGGGAACGCTTTTTTTTTTTTTTGGCTCATATTATGCTGACCCTTAGGCCGTATTTGACCACATTCACCATCTCGTATTTCTCAAAATTAAAATCCTTTTTTTTTTTTGGCAAAAACTAAATCATGTAAATCCACACTGTTAAAAATAAAACAACTAAAGATGACTATGTTTTTAAATACTGGAGCAACATTACAATAATTACATATTTTTGACATAGCATATTAGCCACTCAATTCCTTTGTGTTTTTACACCTCCAGCCCCCAAAGAAAATGATGACAAGTAGGATATGCATTTCATTAAGTAATTGGAGAATAGCTAAGTGTTCTTTTTGGGAAGCAAATGACTTTAATTATAAACAGTACTATAATTAAAAACAGAAATAGGCATAGTGAGTAATAAGCAATAATTTGTTTTTTATTTATAAAAAATTAATAATTATAAATAAACTCTTCAGAGTTCTATACCTGACTTTCTAACTGCCTAGTCAACATCTTCACAAGGTTAGATGCCAACACCTCACTTTATTTAAAATTGAACTCAAAATCTCTTACCTTGCCTTTTTCTTTTGTTCCTTATCTCAAAAAATAGAATTCATGACTCACCATTCAGTTACATTGACTTAAACTTCTGAGTCATTCACAGCTTTTCCTTCTCTTTCACAACCCAGGAGCCAAGAAGGTGCTAAGTATGTGTCTCCCAAGTTTGTTCTCTCCTTTTATTTTCTCTCCTGGTAAGACCCCAATTCTAGTTCTCATTATCTCTTGCCTGAATAAATATACAAACTCATGACCTAATCACCTACCTTGCTTCTTGCAAAGTTATTTTTTTTTAATGTGTGTCTATAAGGAACAGTGGTAGGTTCACTGTCCCTGACGTATTTCTTCACGTGGTTCCCATTGTCTAATCTTCTACCATTACTCCTTCCCTTTATAAACATTTTAATAAGATCAGCAGTTCTATGCATTTATTGTCTATTCAGTGCCTTTCTAATAGTATTTTCCAGTTACAATGCTTCAAAATGATTTCTAGTCTGTCAAACGGAAACATAACAGCAATTGTCTTTACAAGTTAACAGTGTTACAGTATCTCTAATGGGCAAAAATACATGGGAAAGTGCTAAAAACTTAGGCATACACGAATTCAATTTTAAAGACATGAGAGATAAGAGATTTATGATTATAACACCTAAATTATTTCAGTTTGTTTAATTACCACTGAGAGCAAACCATTTCCTTTCTAAAAAAGATCTTGTTGGTTACTTTAGTGACTTGAGTAATATTTCTCCAGTGGTTCATATAATACCACTTAATCTTGAACTAAATCCTTCCTTTAAAAACCATATAATTTTATATAGTTCAACTATGGGTATAAATCAATAGCAGTATTATTAATACAGCTTTTATTTCTTACTATAAAAGGGAGGAATGTCTGATGTATAAGTGTATTTCTTACACTTGTATTTTGCAAAGTGTTTTGCATAGAAGACTAGTTATATAATTGCCACATGAAAGATTTTAAGGTTATATAAGTTTGGGGAAAGCTCTTGAAGTTCATCACACATGTGCACACATTTGGGAAGTTTGATAGTAAAAAAACCGGCTAAACATTTTTTCACTCGATATTTCTTAAAGTTATTCAACCATGATATATTCTTTCTTTTGTAATATAATAGCAGTGTTCAGCTGAACACACAGAGAAATTATCTTACATTTACTTAAAAGATCTTGGGAAGCAGTAGAGCAAAGATAATAAAATTTTTAAAAAACTAGTGACATATATTTAAAAAATCTAAATGAAAATGACAGGAGACAATGCTCAATTGTGTTGCAATTAGAACAATGAAGTTATGCTAACATAAATTTATACGCAGGCATTGCTATCTCAAAATTTCATTTTATTTTTTCCCCCATAGAAACAACAAAAAGATCCCTAGACAATTCTACTATAAATTCTTAGGGGAGAAGGTGTTCATTATTTTTCAGGATTAAAGAAAGTATTAAAATTATACTGACATGGAAAATTGATTAATTGCTAGCAAGTGGAAATGGTGGTAAAGACTTCATAAGTATCCCTACGAACAGCCATGCATACCTATGAGGCACAGGTCAATCACCATTTCTATCACAGACTAATGTTTACTGAGTAACTACCAGGAATGTGCCATTGTAATATGCTAAGAGGGTGTGTTTCCACAAAGAAACTTATAATAAATTGAGAAAATAACAATGATCTTTACTATGTTAGTTCAAGGACATTTGTCGAATACCTATTAATCCTAATCCTGGAAAATAAAAAATAACGTTGGTGGAGCAATTTATCTGTGAACCAAGAGGATTTCCTCACATATATACATAATTTATATGCTCATAATGATCTTGTATTTCGGTTCCAATATTTTACCCACGTTACAGGCAAGGAAGCTGAAATAAAGATCAAATGGATTCCCAGGTTACAAAGTTCATAGATAGGATGACCTGACTTCTTCCAACATATCAATGACATCACTCACATACTCTATTCGATTCCTAAGACAGTGAGTGAAAATTTAACAATGTCACCAATTTTCCTCTCTGACTTCAAAGTAACCTTAAATAAAGTGTACCTTTCTCTTGCAACATATTCTGGATATAGTTTACTACAAAAGACAGAACCTCAAATATGCTATCGCCATTCTATTCTCAGAATAATAAAAATAGAGATGGAGTGCTGGCAGAGAACAGAAAAATATGTTACACCTATTTGCAATTGGGGACCTAATGTGATCCTTAGATAATAAATCTAGATGATATGAATAACACAGCAGGGTTGTAGACTTTATGTTCCTATAGGGCAGGGATTTTTATTGGTTTATTTCTTTTTCAAAAATATAATTGTATTTATTTCAGAGAAGAAGGGAGAGGGCATGAGAGAAACATCAATGATGAAAAAGAATCATTGATTGGCTGCCTCCTGCACCCGCCTACTGGGGATCGAGCCTGCAACCCGGGCATGTGCCCTTCACCAGGAATTGAACCCGGGACCCTTCATTCTGCAGGCTGATGG
>NW_006383010.1:3807569-3814998 GCF_000327345.1 Myotis davidii | reverse complement strand
CAGTATTTGAACCAAATCTCATTTCTGTGGCTGTTACCAGAGTTAAACTCGTCCACAGCAATTGTTTCAATTAGTAGGTCAACCTTATAGGCTAAATACCTTTGAGGGACTTAGCATAACTAAGTGCTGAGTAAATGCTTGTCGAATAAATAATTGAATAGTTTGATAATCACGGTGTGATGTCAATGCTTTATCAAGTTCTATATAAAAAAAGGCTTTTAAGTAATGGTTCAGATTAACCTGCTCTATTTTTCTGTTGGTTTATGATTAAAATCTTCCAGTCTCACCACGCTGGTGTGGCTCAGTGGTTGAGCATCAGCCTATGAACCAGGAGGTCACAGTTTGATACCTGGTCAGGCCACATGCCCAGGTTTCAGGCTGGATCCCCAGTGTGGAGTGTGCAGGAGGCAGCCAATCAATGATTCCCTCTCATCATGATGTTTCTATCTCTCCCTTTCCCTTCCTCTCTGAAATCTATATCTTTAATAATAAAAGCATAATATGCTAATTAGACCAAACAGCCAAACGACCTTCCAGATGACCTTCTGGACGAAGCCAGGACTGACTGCCGAGCCCCTTACACAAATTTCATGCATCAGGCCTCTAGTATATATATATAAAATCTTCCAGTATCTCATACCTGATTATGGTGAAAACAAACTGTTAAACAGTTTCATCTACATAATTTGTAATCCATTTGAATATCAAAGGGCAGGACCCAAAAGATCCCTCACCATTCATTTGAGACAATAGATAAAATAATTGTCTCAGCGGGATTGTCAGAACAGAATGGTCAAAGGATGCTTGAATAACAACTAAAGATTCCATTGTAATTTATTAGAGTACCGCTTCAAGAAATTTAACAAAATATTTGGTGACTAGAAAACTTAGCACAATATAAAGCCAATGAGGATGAAAAATCCCTTTCTCTATAGAAGTTTCACTGGGCTTATCTTTGTCGGAGGCCACATTAGCCACAGACCTCAATACAAATAGACCTTAAAGAACATCCCCAAAATGATCTTATCATTCTGCCGAGTACGATTGCTTTTAAAATGAAAGACAAACATGAACAATGCTTTTACTTCTTATCTACTAGACAGCATTTCTCTCTTAACACAAAATAAAACAGTTTCCAGAAATTTAATTCCAATTGTCAGAGGCACTTTTTGCTTACTAAATAGCTTTCAGAATACTAAGGGGCAATTTGCAAGCATTAATTGTAATTGCTTGCCCTGATTTTCAGCTCTACATAGATAATGCTAAACTTCACATCATTTTTATTAAATCTCTACAAATATATTTCTGAACATTAGATAACACTACATTATTGTTTTAAACAAGTAAGTTAATGCTGTACATTTGATAAATGAGACTGTCCCTAAATAAGAATACCTCTGTAGGAAAAAAGGAGAAAAAGAAACATTTGTTTACATAAATTCACATACAGATCAAAAAGCATTTCTTTTAAAGTGTTATAATGTATTCTATATATTTCTATTTCTTCCATGTTAATTTTAATTAAGATTAGAAAAACTCATAAAATATGTAGCTGAATAATGATGGCATCTAAAAAAAATGCAGTAAGATTTTGGAACTGATTCAAGCATCCTATAAAAATCTTTATGATATTTTTTGCCTCCTCCAAATGGTTTGCTTATTCAGTATACATAGTACAAGGTTTAGACATTAATCTTCAAGTCAATTTAAAAGGTAAAGTGCCTGTTGGTTTTTTTCTGGCTAAGGTGTATAGCTACAGCACAGCCAACATCTGCTCTGTACTAAATAGATATATTATATTTGGACATACTCACTGGTCATAAAAACAAGGTTTGTTAATCTGTCCTTAGACTTAAACATGCCCCCAAAGCAGAATATTTATCTAGAGTTTGGTAAAGAGCATTACTAAAGAGCAACAAAGCCAAAAAGGATGCTGAAACATTTCAGGTTCATTCCTATTTAAATGTCGTCTCCCTAATAAATTATTTACTATTTAGATTTAAATTAATATTTAACATCTATAATAATAAAAGTGTAACATGCTAATTAAACCAGACAGCCAAACGACCTTCTGGATGTCCTTCCAGATGACCTTCCAGACAAAGCCAGGGATGCGAGGACTGAGGCAAACTGCTGCAGCTACGAGGGCCAAGCCCCTTGCACAGATTTCATGCATCGGGCCTCTAGTAAATATATAATTTTAGACCTGGATGAGATTTTAGAAATCATTTAATCTAACTTACTCCATTTCTTTTCTTTCGTATTAGTTATAGGTGTAAAACGCTGTGATTAGACATTTATATATCTTATAAAGTGATCACCCCAATAAGTGCAGTACCCACTTGGCACCATACATGGTTATTACAATATTATTGACTGTTTTTGACCATGGCTGTTTTTATAACTGACAATTGAATATCTTGAACATCTTAATCCCTCTGCTTACATATGGTGTTAGTAGTCGGGGAGAATTGGTGATCAGAGAGACCTGATAAATAGAATGGTGGGAATAGAAGCTAGAGTATAGTGAATTGATAATGAAATGGAGGTCAAGAGATGAACAAAAAGCAAGTAAAGATGGCAATCTTAAGAAGCTGAGTTGAGCAGTGATGGGAGAACAAGTATAAAACAATACAAAATCAAAGGACGAGTGTGTGTGTGTGTGTGTGTGTGTGTGTGTGTGTGTGTGTTACTGTCACAATCTTTGTTGAGATTTTTTTTAAAAAGGAAATTAAAACTGACTATGGATAGTGCAAAGGTTGGCAAACAATGGCCTATGCAATGGCCACCAGTTTCTGTAAATAAAGTTTTATTGTAACACAGCCATTCCTATTCATTAACATATTGCTATGACTGCTTCCGTGCTACAACAGCAGAGCTGAATAGTTGCAACAGAGATCATAAGGCCCCAAATCCAAAAATATGTACTGTCTGACTTTTCACAGTAAATTTACCAACCCCTGCACTAGGGTTCCTCATGCCATAACAGCAAGTGATATTTCTAGTCATAAGAATTCCAAATGCAGTAGAATTTTTTTTTAATGTATTATACTGGGATAGCTAACATATAGATAATATTAATAGAATTTTTAAAAAATTGTCTTAGTATTTGTTCATCTTGCATAATTAAGGGTTAAAAATAATGTCTCAAAAATTGTCTTACCTTAATATAAAATTAAAATTTAACATTGCACGTAAGAGTTTGTGAACAATTTATATTTTAATGGTAAAATGAAATTAAGCTAAGAGTTTTATTATTTAAAATGATTTTTTAAAATAGTAACTTGGCATGAACATTAAATTACATAGCCTATAAAATTTCAATAAAGAAGAATAGCTGGGGTCTTGAATAACAACTAAATTTTGATTATTTTTAATTTTAATTTTCAAATTTATAGTGTTCCATCATATTCAGTGATGATTCAGTAAGAATTGAGTGACTCAGTCTTTAATATTTTTTTACCTTTGTCTAGGCAAAGAAGTCAAGCCTAAGCCTCCACGTATGTTACGTGCATGCCTAAATAAATAAATAAGTAAATAAATCTTAAATGCATGCTTTTAATCATCTTCTGATTCCATTGTTGAATATTTTGCGTAAATCCAAAACTTAATTATTTTGTGAAGAAAATGTGCCTATTATCCTAAGTGTTCTTCTGAGAATATGCTATGCTAAAATCTTCCTTCATCATTTAGTCACTGGAGTTACAAACCAGTACCCTAATTGACCTCATTAAAATTTTTAGTTTATATTTATTTTGTCTCAAAAAAAAAACCTCTTATGATTGCTAATGAAGAACCTTTACTTGTGTTTGTATTAATTTGCTACTATATAAGAAAAAGAAAATTAACACTAAAAAACTGAATAATATGTAACTGAAATAGGGTGGACAAAAGTAGGTTTACAGTTGTGAGTACACAAAAATTTATTCTTGTATTATTCATTATTTTTAATTCATTCTTGTATTATTTTCCATACTAACAACTACAAACCCACTTTTGCCCGCCCCTGTATGCATGAGAACAGGAAATAAATATTTTATATAATCATCATTACTCTTGTACATCTATATTTTCAGAGCCACAACTAAAAAAAGAAGGGAAGCCAGGTATGTATATTTTATGTATAAATTCATACTTGCATTCTATGTTTATAATGAATAGCATAACATGTTTTTACAAATGTTGTGTCCTAGTGTAAATATTATATCAAAATTTTATCTTTGACCAACTTTTTAAAATAAAACAAACATAGTACTTGTTCCTAGAGGGAAAAAAGAAAAACTCCTGAGAAATGTATATGGTTCAGAAAAAAACAATTGACTAATTGGGTTCAACCCTACACAACCACTATTTTTGCTGATTTTATGTGCTGACATAGGCATCATACATATTTCATCAGAAACACAGCTGCTCTTACTCTCCTCTTCCTGGGGGCTCCTGGGTGAGATAAACATTTCTGAGGGCTGTAGCAGGCAGCAGAAACCATTTTAAATGAACAAAGGGAATTCAGATCCTCATAACAGTTAAAATTTTGGTTCATGTTTATAACTGGATTAGGGTTGTATGGCTGCTATAATAAAATACACAAACCAGGTGGCTTAAAACAACAGAAACTTATTTTCTCATAGTTCTGGAAGCTAGAAGTCTGAAATCAAGGTGTCAACAGGACCATGTTTTTCTTGAAACCTGTAGGGAAGAATCAATCCTTGCATCTTCTGGCTGCTGGTGTTTGCCAGCAATCCTTGGTGTTCCTTGGCTTGTAGAAGCATCACTCCCATCTCAGCTTCTGTCACCACTTGGATATCATCTCTCTTTGCGTCTCTATCTTTGTACCCTTTCTCCTCTTCTGATGACACCAGTCACATCCCACTCCCATATGACAAACTCTTAATTCATTATATTTACAATGACCCTACTTCCAAATAAGGTCATATTCTGAGGTAGTGGGTTAGGATTCCAGCATGTTTTTTGGAAGACACAGTTCAATGCAGGGAGGTCTGCTCACTGTCCTCCCCCAAATGTATGCCCCTCACATGCAAAATGCATGCATTCCATTCCACAGTCCTTAAGTCTCATCCACTTTAGCATCAACTCTAAGTCCAAAATTTCATCAACTCTAAGTCCCAAATCTCATTATGTAAATCAGTTATGCGTGAAACTCGGGGTATGATTCTTCCTGCAGACAATTCCTCTCCGTATGTGAACCTATAAAACCAGAAAACAAATTACTGCCTCCCAAATAAAACAGTGGGACAGGAATAGGATAGACATTTCCATTTCTAAAGGGGGAAATTGGAAAGGAAAAAAAGGAGTCACGGGTTCCAAGTAAATTCAACACATAGCAGGAAAAATTCCGTTAGATTCAAAGCCTGGGAAAATCCTCTCTGGCTCACTGCTGTATCCTCTGGGCCGGGTCGGGTGTTGCTCTGCCCTCTTGCACCATGTAAGTGGCAGGCCTGCCCTCTCTACATGAGGGGGCCCATCAGCCCAGGTTTGGATCCATTGCTCTGCCCTTCAAGTTGTTAACCCTTTATTCCACCCCATTTCGGTCCCTTTGTATCCATGCTATGTTGCCTCTCTGCTTGTGTGATATTCTCGCAAACATGACCAGTCTTGCTTTCAGTTCATGGGGGGTCCAAGCCATTGGACAGGAAGGCCCTCCATAGATCTTTCCTGGATCACCACGTCGCTATCGCTGCCTTCTGCTGCTGAGATGGTGGATTGGATCCAGGAGTCGCACATTACTCTTTACCCATTTCAGCAAAATGTTGTCCATCCACACCCGTGGCCCTGTCCCCCGTGCACGCTATTTAGCTAGGCTGGAAATTTTCCAGATCTTCAAATGCTAGTTCTTTTTGCTTAACAGTTCCTTCCTCAACTTAACTTCCCTTTCACATTTTATTCTGAGCAGCAAGGAGAAATCAGGCTTACTGTTTCACACTTTGCTTGGAACCTTCCTCAACTAAATATCCGTATTCTTCATTTACAAATCCTACCTTCCAGCCAACAGGAGAACACAATTCAGGCAAGTTTTTTGTAACCAACATCACCCTTCCCCCAGTATTCACTAACATGTTCCTCATTTCCGTCTGAGATCTCAGCAGAAGTACATTCAACATTCTTATTTCTAACAATGTTCTGTTCATGATGACATACGTATCCTCAAAGCAACAGAAGCTTGCTCTATAGCCCCCTTCCCCCAACTCCTTCTGAGTCCTCAGCAGAATAGACTTTAACGTCCATATGTCTGGCTTTTTATATCAAGTGCCTCAAACATTGTTCAGCCTCAACCCATTACCCAACTCCAACGCTACTTCTGTATTTGTAGGTATTTGTGACCTCACTTCTCGGTACTAAAATGATGTTTCTTTGGAAGGCTGGAATAAAGCGCCACAAACTGCGTAGGTTAAAACACTGAAAATTTATTCTCTCATAGTTCTAGAGGCCACAAGTCCAAAATTAAAATGTCACAGAGCCACAGTTCTTTTGAGGCTTATAGAGGAGAAACTTTGCCAGACATCCTTGCTGTTCCCTGGCTTGTAGAAGGATCATGCAAGCTCTGCCTCCCTCAGCACTTAGACATCTCCTTCCTGTGTGTTTCTATCCTGTTCTTCTTTTCTTTTTTCTTCTTAAGGACATCAGCCAGATTGGGTTAAGAGTCCATCCTTCTCCAGCATGACTTTGCCTTACCTAAATTAACCACATCTGCAACAATCCTACTTCCACGTAAGGTCGTGTTCTGGGGTGCTAGGGTTAGAACCTCAACGTATCTTCTGACAAGACACAATTCAAGCCATAACACTATTTGTGTAAACTTCTAAATCACATAAGTACTCAATTATATCTATTTCAAAACGACTCTTCCAACTCTCTAATCATTTATCTTATGCTGACATTGGAACTATTCTTTACAACAATCATCTTGAGAAAGCAAAATTCACGTTAAAATCAATTAGCAGTAGCAACAACTTAGTATATGGCAAGGTTCTAACTTCTGTGTGTTTCCTAGTCCAGCATTGGGAAACTATCATGAAACTGGAATAATTTTTAGAGCAATTTTGCTTTTCCAATTATGGTAAACAAAATAATTTTCCAAAAATGAATTTGGTCTCTAGTTCGTTTTTTCCAATTTTTTAATTTCTGCATTTTGTTTTTCCTTCAGAGCCACAAGTGAAAAAGGAAACAAAACCAGGTAACATTTTTTATTGTTTAATTGATAGAGTTGCTATGGCTTCCTTTTAGAACTAAAAGAGACTTATCACCCACCAGTGGGGATTTACACAGTCTCCCTGATCCTCATTTCTGCTCCATTGATCAATATGGTTTTATAACACTGGATTAGTTGAGAATGGGGATATCCCATTGGCAAAAAATATAAGAAATATGGCTTTAAATGGGTTTCAGCAGAGACTCCAGTATTTATGAGATT
>NW_006383010.1:3797953-3807517 GCF_000327345.1 Myotis davidii | reverse complement strand
TTATTACATATATTATTATTATTATTAAATACCTCCTACAAGTCAAGGAATAGCATAGAATTTTTATATTCATCATATAACTGTGAGAGACGTGAAACATGACAATTACTGCTCATAGTATCTAGAGAAACAATTCAATAGACCAAGTTCAGAAATTGTTATTCTTCCCAGATTTTCAAGTTAATAAATGTTGGAGTTAGGATTCTGCCCATGCCTGATTTACTCAAAATCCTGGGTGCTCTCAGTAAGAGATTGTCTCAGACTAACAATCATTTTATTAGAAGTAACATTGACCTTTCCAAGTTTACATTGCTATTTAGTGTTATGTCCCAACTCTGATACCAACTAGCTATTTACCTGAGGCAAGTTACAAAAACCCTCAGGCTCTATGGAAGTGATTTCTTCATTATAAAAAAAAATTACACAGCAGGATTCTTTAATATCAACAAATTCAAGAATCCAAGTCTCTCTCTCTCTCTCTCTCTCTCTCTCTCTCTCTCTTTCTCTCTCAATACTATTATTACCCATTTAATTCTTACCTGCTCTTACTTAGTAACTTATTATAAGCTTGAATCTAGTTGCTCTTATAAACAACATATATTCAATGTAACAAGGCTCATAGATGCCTAGCTATTGTTTTCTGATTTATTTTTATGACTATATTTGTTATGCAGATGAATATGTATTACCATATAGAAACATTTGCATATTCTCCCTCCCTCCCTTTTTTAAAACCAGAAGCCTAAGGCCATTTGAAACTTCTAGTTAGGCCTAATATCATTTAAAATTTTTATTTATTATCGTTAAATAATATAGTTTTGCAGTGATTTTATTTAATATTATTTATTTTTGTAAATAAAAGGTTTTTAGCTTCATCTGAAAAAGCTTAAATGCACAGTGTATATATGAATTTTATCTATATTACTCCTATAGAATCTTTTATAAGACATTTTTAAAACATGTTTAATAATATATATTTTCACATTATTTCACTTGACCATTGTACTCTATTCCAACCATTACCTAAGCTCTCTGTTTTAGTATTGATGCCTTATTACGGCCTGATCTTTGGGTATTATGGATGCTTAAGTATAAATAATAATTCTTGGTATATGGTTTTTTTAAAGCTAAAACCTTTAAGGTTTTCATGTAAGCTAGAATGACATGAACATTTAGGAAGGGTTTTTCTCCATGGGCACAGCTGTTGAGGTCACAGAGAAAAATCACTGTATGTTGGTTTACAAAGCTCAACACCTAAAAATATTTTCTTTTCATTATTTTTAGAACAAGACATAGTGAAACCAGAAAAGACTGTTTCTCATGGAAAACCAGGTATTTTGCAGGTGGTATTTGCAGTATCGGATTGTTTTCATTCTAGCATAATGGAGAGCTTAGATGCAGGGCTGGACAAACTTTTTGACTCGAGGGCCACAATGGGTTCTTAAACTGGACCGGAGGACCGGGACAAAAGCATGGATGGATGTTTGTGTGAACTAATATAAATTCAAAGTAAACATCATTACATAAAAGGGTATGGTCTTTTTTTTTTTTAGTTTTATTCATTTCAAACGGCCGGATACAGCCCGCGGGCTGTAGTTTGCCCTTAGAGTCAATTCTAAAGTGATTAGATAGGATCCATGTTTCGGGCCATCAAGATTCTGGAACATTCAATTTTAGTCGTCATCACAATGTGTTTTGTACTGAAGACTTGACCAGTCCCAAGTAATGACACAACTAATCTTCCTTCTCATCAGAGAATTAGCTAAGCACCAAGACACCATAGCCAGCACTCAGGTGAATGGGCTTTAGATATTACATTATCTTCTGTTTGGGGCAAGGCATCCTTAGAAAATGTTTGCAGTTCAGATTGGCTTTTTGAAACGTGATCATCTCAGACTCCAAAATAAGAAAAGGAAATTGACATTTCTCCCTACTTCCTTCCCTCCTTTCTTCCTTACTTCATTTTCATCTTCTTTTCTTTCTTTTTATTCCTGGTCTCACATTTTGGACAAAGTAGAGCCAAAGTGTTCTGCTCAGAAAGATAAATATAGAAGTTACCAAGATGAGTTTATTAATTAGTTCTTGCTTAAGAAGAGAAACTTTGTTTTAATTTAAGCTAATTAAGTAATAATTTTATCTTGAGGCAGCCCTAAGCTTGTTATTCTGTAGAATTTTTTACTTCATTCCATGCTAAAATATTTACCAAATGTTATGAATATGGTTTGTCCAGAAACTTTTAAAGTTAAAAGCATACTTTCTCTAAGCATACCTTGGGAAACCTTTTACTTGTATTTCTCAAATTTTACATTAAAGAATCTATTTACAATGGGTGTGAGTTAGAATGCTTTCATTGCTTATGTTTTTTGAAAATATGAGACATCAACAACAGAACCCATAGGAATAAAGAAAGCAGGGCTGGAGTGTGTGAAGGAGAGAATAGCTGTGTATATCAACATCAGCAAAACAAGAGGAACAATTTTTAAAGAATAATGAAAATGTTATTTTCTTCGCTGTTTCTGATGTCAGTCATTTTGAGTTATTACAGTCAGTTATTACAGAGAGAATGGGAGACTTTAGGCTTTGAATGAGCAAATGCATTATCCTCTAACTCAACCCTCTTTTATTTCAGTAACAACAACGAGACTCTTTCAATTCTGTTTCCCTATAAAGCTTCCCTCTTTGGATATTTAACCAGCTGATTGACCCCCATGTTAAATACTTGAAAAGTTTAATTTTATGTAAGATCATTGTAATAATCACTCTACTTTGACCCAAATATTTAACTAAGTTGATAAAAACAGAGAGAACAGAAGACATCCTATAAATATACCACTTTTGTCCGGTCCCAGCTTTATATCATAAAAAAAAAAACTTGAGTTTCCAAGCTAATCCTGGATTCCCAGGGAGGCCTCTTGCCTGACAAGATAAAAAATTGCTTCTTCCTATTCCAATTCAATAATGAAAAAGGGATACATGTTTTATAAAACAACACTTTTCTGTAGACAAACACAGTGAAGTACAGTAAAGACAAGGAATAAGGAGTGTGTGGGCAGGTTATGGGATGATTTAAGTAGGAAAACTCTTATGGCCAAATAAATGCAAAGGATGTCTGCAGATGGACAAGTTTTCTTTGTGCTTTCATCCAACTTAAATAAAAGACATCACTTTCTATTTTGTTAAGGAAACAGCTATGTTTTTCTCAGTATTGGTGTTATTTCAAAGAGAATACACAATATCAAGGTTGAAGTATGTCATTGTTTGTACTGACACATTTCAAATTTTTCCCATCACAGAAGAAAAGGGTGTCAAGCAGGTAAAAGCCACCACAACAGAAAAAACAGGTAAATAGATATTTTATATTTTTCTTCTATATCAAGTTTTTTTTGTTATATGAGTATACACACACACACACACACACACACACACACACATCTTCACTGAAGTTTGTATGTTTTTAGTGCCATAAATTCTAAGATTCTAAATTCTTGTAAATAACTAAAGTTATACTCAATAAAACTTAACACTGGAAAACTGGAGTAACATAATTTTATTTTGTTAAATGTGAATGACCTAAGTTTACATATAATACTTGAAGAAATCCATGTCATGCATTGATTATCATGTATTAATAAGTGTTTAATCTTATCTTGAAACCACATTTTCTCAAAATATAAAGAGGCAAAAAACTTAAATTCTGTTATTTATGCACTATATAGAATAATTTCCTCTCATGAGAATTCCACAGAGAGCTACATGGTTATATAACTTTTAAAATCTGTCCTAAACAATGATAAGAAGACTATGTAATATTAAAGGAAAGACAGTCCATCTTTTTATATTTCATGTGAGAAAAATAAAGGGCACACACTCTTGCAGTTCTAGAAGTCTTTTCTGTAAGGATGAACAAAACTGTGTCTTCAGTCCTACTGACAACTTGACACACGGAATCTCCTCCATTTGATTCCAAAACAGAAATCCCCCCACACCTTGGTCATCAATAGAGTCCCATCTCTTATTAAAAATAATTCCAAAGGAAAAAGTCTGTGAAGTAATTTCTTTTAACTGAGATAATTATGATAATAAAGTTTTAAATACAGTCTCTCAGAGAAAATATAATAGAACTCGAGAAAGAACTATTAAGAAAAATTACAAGCTATTATCACATGAGAAAAAATGCATAAGGCCACTTCACATTCCTCTTATGACAATGTACTCTATTCAAATCATTGCCTAAGCTCATAATTTCAGTTACTGTGCCCCTAATATTCACCCTAAGGTGTTACTGCTGCCTCCGAAGTATCTTATTTAGTTATATGGTATTTGGGGATTAAAAAGAAAGTAGCCCAATGTATTGGTTCCAAATGCATGGATTGTTTTAAATTTTACGTACATTTTGTGTGTCTTTGTTTTTTATTAGCAGAGAGAATAGATTAAGTTTAAGGAGAAAAATCTAAAAACTAAGAAAGTATAATACTAAGGAATTATTTTTCCATGGTTTATACTCATCAATATGGCATTTATTTTTCTCCATTCTCCACAGTCAAGCCTAAATCAGCAAGTAAGAGATGAAAAGAATAAAACCTGAAAAGTATTGCTTGATCATTTCAAGTTTAACCATGTGCTTTTCTAAAAAATATTTCTAGTGTTGCCTCAGACTAAAACACCCATATAGGTGACAGATTAATGTTGTTGTTATGGCTTTGATTTAACATCCTTCCCTTTCACTACTAATTAATAGTTAACTATATTATTCAGAAGAAATATCTGGAAATTGTATTGATATTAACATAGTGAGTCCATATCAGCTATAAAATAACACTAAGTTAGGATAGATGAGCACCTTTCAAACATACATAATACATAACAAAAAATAGGATATGCTAGATAATTGTTAGTATTATGAACCACATACAGTTTTAATTTGTATGTTTTAAGAAGCATTAATTATATCATAGATATTCATTGGTATTTAGAAATTTATAAGATTATAAGCATTTTGTGATTTATTAAAATCATGGAATTTTCTCATGAGTGTGGACTTCAATGATCAGTAATGTTATTGTTCAGGAGTGATACAGAGCTTAATACAGTTGTGGGAGTTTAAAAGCTGACTATTTAACTCAGGAAGGCGGGAACATTTGCCCATTGTTACAAAAATCATAAATAAGTCCAAGATTGTATCAAATTGTGATGATGGTTCTTGAATTATATATATTTGTGAAACGGAAGCTTAAATGAAGGCATAAGTTGGTCAAATATTCTCTAGCTCCTATATGAAAATGGATCAACCAGGTCCAAAGATGAATTTGGTGAGGCCGTTAGGAGGCTGTATAAATTGTTTAGGAGATACGCTACAAACATAGAGGCTAAATATCCCCATCCTAGAACCGCTCACATTTTGAAAGAACATTTTATAGTATTATTACTATAACTTACTATGCTATTGTGTTGTTATTAGTATGACGGTCTTGAATATTAACTTCTTAATTTCCTTTTTATTTTGCATGCTTATTTAATATTAATATTTATGCAAACTAAGTTCATTGAAGTTCATTCTTGAATTCTGTCAATCCCTAATTTACATATATCCAATTTAGTCTTATGACAGTGTGGATCCCACATCTCCCCACCTCCTTCACTGTTGGTGAAACCATGTCGGGGATAAATAGCAGTACTTTTAGAGTGTCTCCAAACTCAGGAGTGAGATAAGCAAAGAATGGGTAAATATCAATAATATCTTATGAAGACTAGCCCTGGAGGTGATTAGAAAGAAAGAATTAAAAAGAATTAATGTTTGGCAATAGTCTCTATTTTTGAATATTCTCAATTTTATTTGAAATATCCTACCGTACATGGCTTCATTTGGAATTCTACTTTTGATGTAAGAGAGAAACCCCTCTTTTTTTCTTTTATTCGAATATTTTTCAGAGACGAAGAGGGATATCAGTTACACGTTTTGATTCAGTTTGTCATGTCCTAGACTTAGCTCACATTTATCTGTGAGAATTCTAACTGGACCTGTAAAGAGAGTGTGTGTAGTCCAGGAAAATGCAAATACAAATGTGGTACTTTCTGGAATAGGGCAGGTCTAGGTTAACTTTCTACAAGAAACATATGTCCAGCACCAAACTCCTTCCGACCCAGTGAGAAGGGAACTAGAAGGAGTCAGAGAGGTCAAAAGGGAGCTTGTATATGCCAAGAGCAAATGCCATCGACTTTAAAATATCCCCAAGGAATGACTCAACCTTCAGCAAAGAAAGAAAAATCCTCCTCTTGTTCCTCTCTTTGTCATATTCTATCTTCTTCTTTGATACCACCTGGCCCCAAGAAGGCTAGTATCTTTGCAACTGTCTTACAGGACGCCCCGAGAATGAACCTGACCTTGTTTTTAATGTGTTTCCATGGCAATATGCTTTCTGTGTTCCAAGTTACATGCAAATGACTTTGGGGGCATGCTTCCCATGTCGATGATAGCCTGCAAATATATAAATAAGAAAAGCTTGCTACACAAACAATCCACTGATCACCAATTTTGATTTCTGTCTCTCTAGAAAAAGCTGAACATCAAGAAAAAGAATCTCCACATATAAAAACAGGTGATTTTGTCTCTTGGTTTACATTGTATTAATTCATTACTTTTATTAAATTTGAAAATGAAAGCAAAGCATAAAATGCTTTTTATTTTATTTTCTGGGAGTGCTTAGTCTACTAGTGTTGTGGTGAAATCTAGTTCATCTGACATGGGGCTGTGGTATTGTTGACAAACATTTTGCTGAATATTGTAACCAATATGTATGGATTGGAAAACATGCTATTATAATACAGAACTACTAACGAAATAGTATTTTCTTTCGTATTCACAAGACCCTTTCTATATTACTTGACTGTTGTCAATATTAATATAATTTATCATATTGATGACATTGATTCACAATAGTATTATAAAATATCCTATAAAATTGTACATACTTCACTGAAAACTAGTAATGAATTTCAACAAGACATATTTTCTTTACATATAAATTATACCATTCTTTAATAGCTTGATTACTTTAAGAATATTCATCAATTTTTAAAATATATAATATTTGGCATGTTTCAAACACTAAGGCAAATAGGAGACTGAGAAAATATCCCTCCCTCTTCTTTTTTTCCCTAATATATCAGTTCCCATTCCCAAAATATCTAGTAATGTCCAATAGGTAATCACTGTTTTTTCTTAATGTATCCGTCTAGCAATATATACATACACATATGTATATACAATTAATACATATTCCCACTTTTTATACAAATCACAGGATAGTATAAATTATCTTTTTCTGAGATTTTTCTATTCATGGGTGTATTTTGAAGATATTTTTTATATCAGTAGATAAAAATTCATCTAATTAATATTATTATCTTATATGTATAGCTGTACACACTTTACTTAACTAGTCTCTGATTGACATATCATTGAGTAGTCTAACAAGCTTTCTTTAATGATTTACAGTAATAAATACATCTATATATCTAGTTTTGTGAATTTATCTTTGGGGTAAAATTTCACAAAGTAACATTTTTTAAGTAAAGTGGTATATTCAATGTAATTTATATAGATTTTTTCATTGCTCTCTAAAAAAGTTGTATCAACTTTTAATTAGTTGACCTACTGTTAATTAGTTGACCTAATTTTAAATGCTTCCTGTTCTTACAGTCATGAACAAATGTTAGCTACTTTTTAATGGATAAATAGATCTTGAGATATAAGACTGAATAATTAAAGCTTTTGATTAATAACTTCAGAAGACAAGCGATATTGGAGAAAGAGGTCAAGCTTTGCATTTTTCCCCTACTTCTTATTTATTCTTCCTACGATTTTAAAAGTCAGCACCTTCATTTAAAAACTAGATTGGGAAAGTTTAAATAGTTTATGTTAATTAATATGTATTCTGTAAAGGCAGTGTTAAAAGATGCACTTTATGCCATTCAGAATCAGGAATTCAGATTACCATGAACATTCATCTTGTATCAAACCAAAGATGAGGTTTTACAAGAATAAGGAAGAGACCATGACCCTAGAGCATTGGCCTGCAGACTGAAGGGTCCTGGGTTCAATTCCAGTCCCAGGTTGCAGGCTGGATCCCCAGTGGGGGGCATGCAGGAGGCAGCGGATCAGTGATTCTCTCTCATCATTGATGTTTCTATCTCTCTCTCTCCCTCTCTCTTCCTCTCTGAAATCAATAAAAATATACTTAAAAGGAAAAAAAGAAGATACCATGAAGAATCTATATTTTGAAGCTTTACAACTTCTTGTTTGGGAATGCATTGGGAATATGACTTACAAATTATTCAAAATGCATTACTTATTGCTCATTTTAATTATAAGTTTAGCCTTTGCCTGTTTTAACTTGAACAAATAGAAATAGGAAACAAAAATGGCTGATATTTTTTCTACAGGTAGAAAATTATCACTAATTTTCTTTTCTTTTTACTTTTTAGACAAACCAAAACCAACTTTAAGTAAGTGTACCATTTTAGAATTTTAAGAACTTGCTATTATTTTGAATGTGTAATTTATTTGAGTTGTACATGCAGTCAAAAGGTACATAATGGCTATAGCCATTATGACATTAACAATAGAAATGATTTTGATTGAGAAATAATATTATATGTATTGTATTTATTAACCCTTGAACATGTATTTAGTGAGCACTTATTAGATGTATTATACCATACCAGGATATATAAAGAATGCCTACAAAGATTTTTTGTTTTCATACTGAGAGGAGTTAGAAACAAGGTTAGGCATGTAGGGTAAAGGGTGAAGGAAGGAGGAAATATGACGTGAGAGTTGGAGCCAGCTAAAACTGATACAGGATTCCAGGCCGGAGAAACAGGGACACTGAGACAGGAAAGTTAAAACAAGGCCAAACAGTGTGGGCACTCTGCAGCCAGCTTGTAACAAACAAACCATTACCTTCCCCAGGCACCGACACCTGAGCAAATAGCTAAAAACCTCCCTAATGAGAGAATTCCGGAAGGGAAGCCGGGAAGGGAAAAGGAAAATAGGGCCCTTTTACTCCCTGAGCAAAGCCGCAGTCTCAGGGCTTGGCAAGATAAAGTTGTCAAGTGCCTCTCATGAATTCTGGGGAGGACACAACAAAGTAAATGAAAAGGGACCTTGAGAATGAAGCTGTGCCCGAATAGTCAGCAGAGGAATTTCAAAGCCTTTAAACAGGAGGGTGTGTAACGCCTCAGACCCCCACCCACCTGCTCTTCAGATGCGGTGAGAGCCCGTCTGTGTTCATAAGCCAGATGCAGAGGTTTGCCTGCTTCGTTTTTGCTTTTTTTTCAATAAAGATGCATGCTTTCATTGCTTTAAGAAATTGGCTTTTCACAGCGCAAGCAAGATGTCTCGTATACATTCATTTATATGAGAAAACGAGGATTGAGGTTGGGAACAGCCCTCTCCCATTGGCTCAGGGGGCTGGTGTCGGTGAGAGGTGCCTATAACAATACCGGTGAAATTAAGACATTTACCGTGATAACTAATGCCTGTGCAGGAAAAAAAAAAAAGCG
>NW_006383010.1:3737298-3788521 GCF_000327345.1 Myotis davidii | reverse complement strand
GCCTACAAAGATTTTTTGTTTTCATACTGAGAGGAGTTAGAAACAAGGTTAGGCATGTAGGGTAAAGGGTGAAGGAAGGAGGAAATATGACGTGAGAGTTGGAGCCAGCTAAAACTGATACAGGATTCCAGGCCGGAGAAACAGGGACACTGAGACAGGAAAGTTAAAACAAGGCCAAACAGTGTGGGCACTCTGCAGCCAGCTTGTAACAAACAAACCATTACCTTCCCCAGGCACCGACACCTGAGCAAATAGCTAAAAACCTCCCTAATGAGAGAATTCCGGAAGGGAAGCCGGGAAGGGAAAAGGAAAATAGGGCCCTTTTACTCCCTGAGCAAAGCCGCAGTCTCAGGGCTTGGCAAGATAAAGTTGTCAAGTGCCTCTCATGAATTCTGGGGAGGACACAACAAAGTAAATGAAAAGGGACCTTGAGAATGAAGCTGTGCCCGAATAGTCAGCAGAGGAATTTCAAAGCCTTTAAACAGGAGGGTGTGTAACGCCTCAGACCCCCACCCACCTGCTCTTCAGATGCGGTGAGAGCCCGTCTGTGTTCATAAGCCAGATGCAGAGGTTTGCCTGCTTCGTTTTTGCTTTTTTTTCAATAAAGATGCATGCTTTCATTGCTTTAAGAAATTGGCTTTTCACAGCGCAAGCAAGATGTCTCGTATACATTCATTTATATGAGAAAACGAGGATTGAGGTTGGGAACAGCCCTCTCCCATTGGCTCAGGGGGCTGGTGTCGGTGAGAGGTGCCTATAACAATACCGGTGAAATTAAGACATTTACCGTGATAACTAATGCCTGTGCAGGAAAAAAAAGTGGTTACATCTCTTTTTTATATACTTTCAGTTGCTTGTTAGGATGTATTGAGGAAACACAGTTTGGAGTTCCCTCTACTAGTCACCACTGGCTTAAGAAAAATTCAGAACTCATGATCTGTCCTCAGTTATTTAATTTTAACACATTAGCTTTTATTTTCTTATTTTTTTCAAAACTGAAAGGTGAGTTGTTTTTAATATTTCAGAATTACTGTTTTTATGTTGGTTTCAAACAGTAATAAAAACGCAACAATTTATGAAATCTTTAAAATGTATGAATGTCATGCAATCTTATAAAAATGAAATATTTATTTAATACTGTGAAATTGTGACCCAGACTTTACCCTGGAGTAAAAATATGTGCATTTCAATCAAGAGTGTATCTCGAAGTTGTATCTAAAGTTTTTAAATGACAAAGACTAATAATAACTAGAATGTTATGAAATATTCTTACAAATACAGCTACAATTTTCTTCTGAATAGATTCTATGCCAATGTAAAACATTAAATGTTGCCTTTGAGTTGGAGAAAATATCTAGTCTACTTAGTTTGTATTATTACTACTAATGTGAAGAGTATAATAATAATTAAAGGTTGACAGTCAAAACTAGAATGCTAATATGAAATATAATCATTTGCAAATACTGTTTTATTTATGAAACTTTATTTTCTATCTTTATTATTATAAAATATTTTAATAATTTCTTCTTGAATTTTGAAAATAGCTTCAAGAAAGATTGATAATAAATGTATCAGGTTTACAGAAAGTGTTATCACTTCAGCTGATTTGTAAGGAAAGATATTTTTAAAAACCTGACATAATACTTTTTAAATATTAGTCTATAAATTTGCATAAGAAACAAAATGAAAGACCGATTCTGCATTATCATAGGCTAAGGAAAACTAACATTTTATATTCTACCTCATTACTCCAATTGTAGTTACCATAAGTTGAGTTTATTTCTGTGATATTTTCCAATCTTATCCCACAATCCCACCCATTGCACTTTGTAAATATTATACATGAAGCTGCTTTATAAATATATTCAGTGGACGTATGCAGGCATGGATATATGAAAATGAAGTTAAAAGTTTATGTAATGGAGATTTATACTTTGTAATTATTTATATAATTATTTATATAATTTATATTTGTATAATTCAGTCATTTAAACCAAAGGACATAATAAACTAGAGGCCTGGGGCACAAAATTTGTGCACAGGGTGGGGGTATCCTTCAGCCTAGTATGCGCCCTCTCGCAATCCCGAACCCCTTGGGTAGGGTCCCTAGGCCAGGCCGGCGATTAGGGCCTATCGGGGCTTTCCTTCCCCTGGCTACCAGCAGCTGGTCCTGCCACTGCCACTGCTTGCCATCTGTGCGGCACTGCCCCCCAAATTCCCCACCACCAGTTGCCTCCCTCTGCAGGGGACAGGCATGGGGTGTGATTGCTTGGCTGGCCTGGTTCTCCCTCTGCGGGGCAATTGCTGGCCAGCCCCGCCCACCGGCTGCAGCGCCTCTGGCCGGGTAGCCTGGGCCTCCCTCTTTGGGGCGATCATGGGGCGATGGCAGGGCCCCCTGACCAATCACATCACACCCGCCTTGGCTGGCCTGGTGCCAGTGCGTGTCATAGCGTGGTCATCTGGAAGGTCATCCAGATGGTCGTTCTGCTGTTCAGTCATTCAGTTGATTTGCATATTACGCTTTTATTATTATAGATTAATTCTACCATATGTGAAGAGACTCTTTAAGATTGTTCATAAAATGGTTCTATTTCCAAAATAGATTTCTAGTTACAGTTTCTAGAAATATTAGTTATCAGTGTGTTTCTTTGCCATTTTGAGTATATGCCTCTATTGCCATTACTATTAGAATTCAATCAGCAATATCTGCAGTTGATGCTCAATAGGTACTTAAATTAAAAAAAAACTATTCTTCCCTTTCTTTTTTTCCCTTTTTCCCTGTTGTATTTTTCTTTTCTAAAGAGGAAACATCAGAAGTCAGAGAAGCAGGTAAGTATTTACTAATCCATGGGAGGTAACACAGATCTGTGGGAACAGTATGCAAATTTGAGTGTCTATCTAACTGTGTACATTTGGAAAAATTCCTTAGCTGCTCAGATTCCCAGTTCTCTCATCCATAGAATAGGCATAATGCCTTCCCCAAAGGCTTGTTGTAAATATTAAATGAAATCACATATGTAACATTTCCACTACATACCTGGTTGCCACTCTTTAAGTATCGGTTTCCATCTCCCTCCTGTCTGATTGAACAAGTATTCTCATTCACATGGATCTCCAGTGTGTGTGTTGGGATGGGGTGGCAGGTGGGGTCTTATTTTTCACCGGTTCTCTGTTGCTGGTGCTGTAGAATGTGTACCTGAAATGGCAGCACATTTCTAGACATATAACTTAGACATAAAATTATTAATAATTTAGGCATATAGCTATCAGTAATATTAAGGGGTAAAATTTAGAACAAGAGAGCAAAACACATTTGTAGAAAGATATAGGAGCACCATTTGCATATTGGAACTTTTCCCAAAATGTGAATATCTTTTAAGATAATCAGCAAGAAGAATGAGAAGAAACCAATTACTTAAAAGAAAAAAACATAGCCATATCCTTTTCTATTATCCATTCATTTAAACCTTAGTACAGGACCAATTATGCCCAGTTTAAAGGTGATGCAAGTGTGATGAGAAGAAGTCTGGTATCTCAGGGTGTTTACATGGCAGATTCAGGAATTGGTGCTAAGTCAGTATGATGCCAGAGACTTAACAGTTAAGCCTACTCAATCATCTTTTATTCTCCTATTACACGGTGACAATAAAAGGGGAAGCTTCGTACCAACCAGAGCAGCCCAAAGATAAGATGGATCTCACATTGTTCCCAAGGAGGTGGTCTGTTAAAGCTATGATTCGAGAGCTGAGCAAGGAATTCAGACATTGGGTGGATACTCCGTTCTGATTTCACTCTTTGAGCGCCTCGTTTCTAAGATCTTTATATTATGAATACACACGGTAGAAAAGAACTGTTACATAAGAAAGCACAAGCCCAGCTAGTTGAGAGTACTGCCACTTTTCTATTCATTCCTTCATTCAACAGATAGTTTTTATATCTCAAAAATGTTTGATTCCCTTCTAAGTTCCCCTCTTTCTAGCCAAACCTAGTATTTTTAAGGAAAAAAATAATAACATGTTAGCCTTAGAGAAGTATTTTCCTGCATTATTTTATTTATTTTCCTATTTATATATGAGGTGTGTTGCTATAATAGCACTTAAAACATAGGATTCCAGGTGAAATGTTTTTAAAAACACTGTATCTTGGCATTAACTTAATTTTTATAAATTTGTAATTCTTAGAAACTTCAGAATTAAGTCTATATTAGAAACTCTACAAGACTTGCCCAGCCAGGGTGGTTCAGTGGGTGAGCCAGGAGGTCAAGATTCAATTCTTAGGGCACATGCCCAGATTGCAGCTGGATCCCCATTTGTGGGCATGCAGGAGGCAGCTGACCAGTGATTCTCTCTTGTCATTGATGTTTCTACCTCTCATGCCCTCTCCCCTCCTCTCTTCAATCCATAAAAATATTTTTTTTAAAAAAGAAACTCTACAAGTCTCAAAGTAAATTCTATAATGCAGATTCCTTTAAAAATTAGTATTTCTAAGCCTACTCTTCTAAATTAGACTAATGTTGGTAGGATGCAGGTATTACCAATTCTCTTCTTTTTCAAGAAGTTGGAATGTCTGCTATAGTATTTGAGACAATCATCTCACTTTATATCTTTGTCCTACACACATACAGTTTAATGAAAAACCATATTACTTTGAAGAATTATGATCTCTCATTGAAACTAATAAGTAGATAGTTATGAAAAATTAAACTGATTTTGCATATTGTTTTTAAGATTTGATTTTATAGTGCAATTGGTAGTTATTTGTCTTTATTCACCTTTGAAAGGAAAATAATTTTCAATGATATATTTTTATGAAATTTGGAAACTTAAAAGCAAATATTTAGATTAATTATCATCCAAAGTAATTTTCCCATATCAGGTATAATTATAGTTGAGCCAAAACACTTAATTTAAAAAAGATCCTGCTGATTTTAGAGGAGTGTTGAAAAAGCATAAACATGTTGTGACATCTACAGTGATTAATAGCTTTTTTTTAATATCTCACATAAAAGCAATTAAGAGATTCACAGATCCATGTTCTCAGGCAATAGAGTTATATTTCTTCATTAACAATAAGGAGAAAGTAAAAAGATATTAGAAACTTTCATATAGTTCATTGATATATATAATTTCTTTGCATTTTATCTGAATTAAACAGAACTTGTTTCCATTTTGTTTTTTTAGCAGAAAAACCTGCAAGAGTATCAAGTAAGTACCGCTTCTATTGATGAAAAATTCTATTTGGTACACAATATGAATTTCAAACTGAAATTCATAACATATTTATATGCTTAATGTATTTCAAATTTGAGTCATTTTATATTGAAACCTCTGACAAGAATTTGTTAGCTTTTAATCTTACTTGTGCCGAAACTTAAAAACACACACAAAACTACATCATTTGAAATGATAGCTTGTAACAGAAATACCTTATCATGTCCTTGAGTCTGAAGATTAATGACCTGCATTCAAATATATAAATGTTTTCAGTGGTTGAAGTAGAATGAAACAAAATAATCTTGTTTCTGTTTTAAACCTTTAATCACTAAAAATTTGCTATACAGCATAGAAGGTCAAGTAATTATGGTTTAGTTTTGTTGTTTCCTAATCTTCATTAACTTAAGTATAATTGCATATCTGCGAATAACATAGGAATGGATCTAATCTTGTATAGCATAAACAGACAAAGCACTCAGAAAACACTCTCTAAAATATCAAGACCTAGATACAGATGGGGCTCTTCATGTTTAGGTTACAACTGTATATTTTTCTATAAGTTCCCAAGACTTCAGGAAATAATCATTTTTATTTCCATGTATCCAGACTAAGAAAAACAAATCATTTTAAATCAGTGTTGTTTAATGTAATATCATGCAAGTCAACTAAAATTTTCTAGTTGACACATTAAGAGTAAAAAAAAAAAAAGTTTAATAATGTTATTTAACTCTATACATACAAATACCAAGTCCACTTGTATCAATATAGAAATGTATTAAATTGTGTGTGTTTTTACACTTACAGACCAGTTTAAATTAATATTTATATTGAGCTTTTTGAAATCGTGTGTGTATTTTATATTTACAAAACATTTCAGTTCCTACTGGTCACATTTCAATTCCCCAAAGCTACACATATCACTAAAAATTCTTTTTCTGCAAAAAATAAAAATCCACATGGGCTTGCTTTAGGAATTTTAAAAAGGATAATAATTAAAAGGATGCAAACTTGCCTCACTAATGCAAGGGCAAAATTAGAGTTGATCCTCAGTAAAGCCCTCTGAAACTACCCTACACCACACCTTTCCCCTACAGCCAAATTAGTCAGAGCAGACTTTATGAAGGAAGTAATTCTAGCATTTGTACCTTGAACTATGGTTAGGGTTGTTAACTGGAAAAAGATAAATTAAGCCCAGACCTCATTGTTATTTTTCTGAACCCTCTTTTCAACATTATATACATGTATAATTTGGGGGGTTAGACTTCTTATTTATTTGTTGGTCATTTATTTGTCTCTTAGTAAAGGAAGTTTACGAAATAACTCCTGCTTTGAAGCCATCGATCCCTTCTACTCACATTTTCTAGCGACACTGTAGTGCCTGCATTTCTTGTGGGTTTTTGTTTTTGAAGGACTAGGTCCTCTACCAGCAATTGGTCATTTGGGTCAGGAAGGAGGAGTATTGATGTGTGGAAATGACTGGTGTAGTTACTAGTCTTTGGATACCAGCAGTGTGTCCTCATTCATTTCCTGGTGATGTTCAGTTGCTCTGACATTGCCCTCGAGACAGCTGTGCCTTATCCTCAGAGTGACAGGACAGACACTCAGAAAGGACTGCACACGTTTATGGAATACCATTGCTTCACTTTGTGCAACATCCCCAAGGTGGATGGTCTCTGCATGCTTCATTATTCCCCGGGGCCAATTTCAAGAATTCGGTGGATATTGCTCAGTGTACCAGTTCATTTTCTTTAACACTCATGATTATTTTAAATCCTAGCATGCCCAGATGACTTTCATAACTAATAACTAAAATAATCTGGCTGTCAACTGCTACTTTGAACCACTGTGGATCCTTAGGATTTCTTGGAAAAGAGAAAACACATAAACTCTTAGAATGTAAAATCTCATACTATTTACACATAATCCAGCAAATTAGTTGAGAGAATAATTTGGAGTTGTTGGTATTTCTGCAAAGACAAAGGGATGCAGGGAATTAAAGAAAGAGGAGTGACGGAGAATACAAACTTCATGCTGTTACCCTTTTCTCTGCATTTACCTATGAGTATTTCTTAAAACTCTGCACAAATTCTAATAGGCTGCTAATGGAAGTAAATATAGAGCAACTTCTGGTACACACACATGCATTATTTAGGAAGTTTTGATTTATTTCTCATGTTTGCCAAGAATATTCAGAGCAGACCGGGCATTACACAGAACACTTTATCCTAAAAATAAAATAACGGAATTAACAGTCTATGCCCTCAATGTGGATTCTTTAAAATGTTCCTTCTCTCCACATTACAATTTCTTTTTATTTTTCCCATTATTTTACCTAACATTATCCTCCCATATTAAAAAGCATTGCTGCTTCGAAAATCATGTTTATCTTGACTCCAGTCCTTCTTGCCTCCCCTAATTGTTGCTCCTCAAACACGTACCTTAAGCTCTTACTCTAAGAAATCCTCCTCCTTTTTTTGCCTACAAATATCTTCAGATCACTTTCACATGTAAAATTTCTCTGACCCTTTTTGCTTCCTGAAGCTGTTGTGCCTTTGCTCTGCTTTCACCTATAATCACAACTCTGAAACAAGTCTCCCGCCAGCCTCACCGCCTCTCAGGCTTCAACTGTATGCAACCTGAACATTATGTGGACACTGTCCTCCAATAGGGCACTTCCAACTCAACCCAGACCTCCGCAGCACAAAATTTCATTACCTTTTCTCACTTCTCCTCCATTTGCAATCACTAGGATGCGCTAAACATTGCTGGTCTCCCACACTTTTTGAATTGTTTTCCTCTCTTGATTCCCATAATGTAGGACATTTTTGTTGTTGTTGTTTTCAGTATTAGGATTCTGCTACTTTTTCCCCAGAGGCTGAGTTCTCCCGTTCTCAGCTCTCTTTCCTACCCTTCTGCACTTCGTCGGTGGGCTCATCCAAACTTGCTATCTACCCCTTTGTGGATAAGACCCAAATTGTTCTGAAGCCTACCTTCTCAATAATATCTTTCATCCTTCCTTTTCATTTCTATTGATAAAGTTTTCCAATATTTCAAACTGATTACACCACTTATGTAATAAATGTTCAATATTTATTCTTGGTCAATTTAGAATACATTTTACATTTCTTACCTGAGGGTCTAGAGCAGTGGTTCTCAACCTTCTGGCCCTTTAAATACAGTCCCTCATGTTGAGACCTAACCATAAAATTATTTTCGTTGCTACTTCATAACTGTAATGTTGCTATTGTTATGAATCGTAATGTAAATATCTGATATGCAGGATGGTCTTAGGCGACCCCTGTGAAAGGGTTGTTCAACCGCCAAAGGGGTCGCAACCCACAGGTTGAGAACTGCTGGTCTAGAGTCTCTATGATACAGGCTTAAACTAGATTTTAAATATTTTTTCTATAATCATTTCCTATACTATCACAGCTTTAAACCCAATATAAATTTCCATGTTCTCAGCATTTCTGCATCTGAAACTTTGGTCCTGTCATTCTGTTTTCCTGGAATATTTTTCCTACCTCTGACTAAATGAACTTTCAAAGTTCATCTCCAATGGTATAAATTCCAGAAAAACTTATTTGATCTCCATGGGAGAAAGTGACCATTCCACCCTTGAAAACATCTCCCATTTACTAGCGTTTTGGCAATTGTCACATACTACCTTGAAGTCCATAGAATCTTTTATCTGTTTGAGTACCTGTCCATTTTCTCCAATTGGCTGCCAGTTACTTCCAGGTAGCATGATGTTTCTTTTTGGTTCTTCCAGCGCACATAGCAAAGTGCTTTGCATGTAGAGATAGAATAGTTTAGTTAAAATCACAAAAGTCTAGAAATTGAGGAAAATTCGCTTCCTATCTTCTAGCCCACTTTTTAAAATGTGTTGCTTGAAAGAAAATTATTTTAACCTCAATGTTTTCTCATAAAATGGAGAGTATTCTACCTGCTCTGTAAGTCTATTGTGAAGCTTAAGTGGAAACATATGTAAAATACCCAAAAGAGTACATGGCCCAGAAAGAAAGCTCATTGTAATTACTATAGCTGAAAAGTAACTGTTTCTTATATGAACAAATTACAGGAAAACTTCAGGGTAATTTTCACTTTGACTGTAAAACTAGCATTTGGGATAGAGAAGAAGCTAAGTTGTTTATTCTCCACATTTATTTCCCCAGGGGTAACAAATAGATCCAGAGGATAGGTGTCTTAGTTTTAAGTGTGTTGTAATATACAAAATAGAGTGTATATTTCTTGTGTACAAGGACCTTGCACCATTTTAATTTTGTAAACATCTCCCATAGACATTACCAGATTTTTATTTCACAATTAAAATATTATTGGACTTATCTAACAACTCTCACATCATTCTTTAAATACAGGTACCAGTTACATCAAAATGCCCTATAGCCATTTATACTGTACCTTTATTTATATCTGCTGATTGAACAGTTTAAGATCATGGGCATTTAATCCAGTGTTTAGGTGAGTTAAGCCTGCATTTAAATCTTTTAGAAAACTAATCAGGTTAAAACTCTACTAATTTGCTATGAAGAAAAAGGCTAGTAATTATTTTTCTACTGCCTATTTTTTCTTTTGCATAATAACATTTCTTCCAAAAGGTCACCTTTCTTTCCCATTTGAGAAACTTTGCAAAATGACCTATTTTTCCTCTTTTTTATTTACTTGTAAACTGCTGGTATGCAAAACATGAGTAAATAATTCAAAATTGACCTTCTTTCAGATCATTACAAGTGCTAAAAGTTATGAAAATTTAAAGATCATTTAATTATATTGTGTTAGAATTATCTGTGCCAAAATTATTTCCATGTTATTGTACTATGTACTTTTAAGTGGGCTACACAAAAACCAAGCAATATAAATAATGCATCTTAAGATGCATTCTTTATATATTTAGGCTTCAGTTCAACATCTAATGTCTTTTAATTGCCTTTACAAGTGTCAAACATCAGTTTGTTAGTAAAATATATGGATGGATATTTTCCTCTTGATCTACATTGTGTATGAGCATCCATTTACCTCAAATTCTCTAGATTCCAAAAGTGATTGTGATTTTAAAAGACAATTTAGGAGTCAGAGGACGGGGGGCCCATTTGGGAGGGTCCCCGCAGGCCCTCCTGGCTTTGGCAGCCTTCACTGTGCTGCCCATGGTCCAGGCATCAGGGCATTCATTTCTCCCCATGTCTCTCAGTTGGAGAAGTTGCCTGATTTCAGAGGATCTTGTTTGTAGAGACACTAGATGCTTAGTTTATAAGTTAAGAGATCCCGTGACTCTTAAAACCTGTTAAATACAATACTTTCTCTTTGGGAAATCTGGAAAATAAACTATCTTTTTGTTTACTCCCTAGAAGACTCTGAAGATGTTCCAGCTCCAAAGAAAGCTGAAGGTGAATTTATTATCTTAAGTTCACTTACGATTTTTTTCTCAAGACCATAATATTTCAGCTGTCTATTTTATTTAACTGCTTTTGTCCTAGCCCTTAACTTTTCCTAAGCAATGTTTATATGGTGGATGTGTTTTTTCAAAAAACATTTTTTTCCTATTATTTGTTTGAGTGTGTATGTATGTGTGTGTGAATCTTTATGTACTGAAGTTATTAGTTGGACACTGATTTATTTACAAGTAATTATTAGATTCAAGAGCAATATTTCAAAATTATCATATAACGAAGGAGTAAGGGAATTTTAGCAAGGAAAAGCACATAAATGTTGAAATCTTAGCTTAACATATTTTTATTAAGAAAAATTAAGATAACTTGCCTATATTAGCAGCAATAGCATAAAGGAAAAAGGGAAGGAAGGAAAGAAAGAAGGAAGGAAGGAAGGAAGGAAGGAAGGAAGGAAGGAAGGAAGGAAGGAAGGAAGGAAGGGTCTCAAACCTCAGAAAAATCTGGTACAATGAGATGCATGATCCTCAGTGAGTCTTCTCAGGACTAAATTTCATCTTTATTGCAAGGGTTTCAAGTAATTTGATGCATTATTTTTCCCTGAAGAGTTTCCTGGCTTCTTAATTTGGCTTGCTATAGAACAGTTATTTTCTCTTCTACTTCTTTAAACCTGCCTGTGGACAATAAGAGTTTGCCTAAGAGTTGTTCTTACCATGAAAATGTAAGTTCTGAGGCAGTGCCCAGAATTAACAGTGTAGAAAATAACACTTTGAGGAAAATCACAGGGAATTAGATGCCCGAGTCCTTTGAAAACCGATTTTTACTTGTCTTGAGATACATTTTTGAGTACTGAATTTCTAGATTTTTTAAATGAATTATTAAGAATAACTCAATATGTTTTTGACTTCTAAACCATTGCTTCTCAAGCTATTTTATATGTGAATCACCTGCCAATCTTGTCAAAATGAAAGAAGTCTGGGTTGGTGCCTATGAACTACATTTATATCAATTTCCCAAATACGGGTGTAAGTGCTGGTCACGGATCACACCTTGAAAAGGAGGGTTCTTGAACTCATGTAGAATTTGATAAAATCTAAAACCTAACTTTTGATGAAACAGACACATTCACACATATACTCACACCTTAACATTTTAACATTTCAGGCTTTTACAGGAACCTACCTCCAAAGCCCATCTATGAAAAAGGGGCCCAAATGAATAGCTTCAAATTATCCATCACTGGGAAAACACATGGTGCACGTCACAGCAGCAAAAGAAGTCCTAGTGTCAGATTAGAAAAGGAAAGGACCCAGGATATAGGCCTGCTGCTATTATTTCACGGCGAGGACGATCACTGAAAACTTACGGCCTTCCCAAATTTAGAATTGTCACTGAAATTGTCATCTTATAGCCAGATTCTACCCTGACCATATTATTTGAACACTGAGCATCAATGTTTTCTTTTAAGAATGTAATGTATGTCTGCTTGCCCTCGCCCACCAAAATCCAACACATCAGGAGGTTTCCTATTTGTCTTTTTGTTGTTGTTGTTAATCCTCGCCCAAGGACATTTTTTTTCATTGATTTTTAGAGAGAGTGGAAGGCAGGGGGAAAGATACACAGAGAGAGAAACATTGATGTGAGAGAGACACATCAATTGGTTGCCTCCTAACTGTCTTCCCCCCACCCCTCCTCCCACCCCCCAATGGACCAGGAGCAGGGGCAGGGGAGTAAGCCTGCAAAGGAGGTAAGTGTCTTTGACTGGAATGGAACCTGCGAGCCTGCAGTCTGCAGGCCAACGCTCTATCCACTGAGCCAAACGGGCTAGGGCAGGAAGTTTCCTGCTTGAACAGTTGCCTATGGCATGCTACAGTCTTTTCTTTCATCAGCTCCTCTTCTATCGCTGGCTCTTACCTATTCGGTTTTATAGTGAAAGACTGAACAGAATCTGAATAAGAACCTAGAGCAGTGATGGCGAACCTATGACACACCTGTCAGAGGTGACACGCGAACTCATTTTTTTGGTTGATTTTTCTTTGTTAAATGGCATTTAAATATATAAAATAAGTATCAAAAATGTAAATCTTTGTTTCACTATGGTTGCAAATATCAAAAAATTTCTATATGTGACACGGCACCAGAGTTAAGTTAGGGTTTTTCAAAATGCTGACACATCAAGCTCAAAAGGTTCGCCATCACTGACCTAGAGTGTATTGTGAGGAGAACAAGTAATTCCCGTTCCTTTCATGCCGTGTACCTATTTAGACATTCTCAGACCCCTACCTATTTGTTGTATAACAGCTGTGAACGAAAAAGTGATTTATGTTCTTATTTTTTATCCACTAGAAGAAGCTGAAGATGTGTCTTCCACAAAGAAGCAAAAAAGTAAGTTTATAATTAGATTAAAACTGTTATGTGGATCTGTAGTAAAGGTGGTACATATACATTAAAACTAAATTCTCTGAAGACCAGTATGAGAATAAAAGGGTTTTTAGTACATGAAGAATAACTTTAGAGTGGTTCATTTATACTTCAAAGAGTAGCTCATTACTTTTTGTGTCAGGCAAGATGCACATATTTGGAGGAATTACAAAATAATGACTAAAGCGGCATTTGTCGCCAACCATTCTCCGCAGCTCTGATCTGAGCACTTCAGCTGAATCTGTGCTTAGATATGTTACTGTCTGCTTCATAAAAAAGACGGCTGACATGATAAGCTGAACATTTTTATATCAAAAAAATGTAGGTATGTCATTGATGGAAAGTTTTTTTTTATTTTTCTAGCTAGATGGTAAGCTTTTAATATTCAGTTTTGGAGATCATTGATCTTAGAATGCAATCAGTATTCATATGCAGTTACAAAATTCAATGCCCATGATTCTCATTATTCCTCTACTTCCAAATTAGACATTTTTCTTCAGCTGGTGAAGCAATACCATCTGAATAGCAATTTTGGATTCATATATGCAATAAAATTGTTGCTGAGCAGAATAAAAGAAGCAATTTTTAAAATTGGTATAACTGGAGTTTGTTCTACATAATGCTTTTAAAGTAAAGAGTAGACATTTACCTGAGGAAATGATGTTAATGTTCTCTGGGTTCTACAATGCTTCTTAAATGTATTTCTGCAGGAAATTATGAAAATGCCCTCTGCATTAGCAAATGCCTCCTACTCTGTATTAGTATGTGATTCATTGAACAAATATTAAGTGCCTACTGTGTCCCAAACTCTGTTTAGCTATTAGAGATGCTCATTATAACCTCTCAAATTATGAGGACATGAGGAATACAAGAAAATAGGCAATCTTAATAATATGTTTAGATATTGTTGCAAAATCCATAAAGTCAATCTGGGCATGTTTCTGATTTATACAGCAACACTTTCCTAATTGTTTATCTACTGGTAACAATTAGTGGCTATATCACATAAACACTTAAAATCTCTTATTTCATAAATAAAGTTTCAAAACACAATTCAATAAGATAGGTGGATGGTGTCAATGTCAATTTCCTGGTTGGGATATTGCACTATAATTTTTCAAAGATGTTACCATTGGAGGAAACCGGGTGAGGGGTACATGGGATCCCTCTGTATTATTTTTATTTTTTATTTCAAAATAAAAAGTTTAATGAAAAATAAACAAATAATTCAATATTTTAGTAAAATGATATTACATATTTTAATTCAATTGGAAGACTTACTATAGCAAAACAATATTTTCTATTTCCAACTTACTATGAAGTAGTCCTGTAGTCTGATACTCATGCAACTTACATAAGCTCTAAAATTTGCAGCTATAGTGATGTGTTTTTTAAAATATATTTTTATTGATTTCAGAGAGGGAGAGAGAGGGAGAGAGAGTCAGAAACATCAATAGTGAGAGATAATCATCAATTGGCTGCCTCCCACAAGTCCCACACTGGGAATCGAGCCCGCAACCTGGGTATGTGCCCTGACCAGGAATCTAACCGTGACCTCCTGGTCATAGGTTGATGCTCAATCACTGAGCCACACTGTCCGGGCTATCGTGATGTTTTCATTAATGGCCTATTCAACACTGATTAAATAAATGTGTTAGAATAGAGCCTACCTCTGATAAGGTTCATCTGTAAGGTAGACTGTCTTTGATGGACTCTTCTACTTTTAGCGATGGTACTCCCATTCCTCCTTAACACAGGCCTGGCTGTCATGCCATCCATCTCAGAATCCTGTCTCTCTCCCAAGCTGCAACAACCTTGGGGGAGGGGACGAGGCCTGATACTGCATCTGTTTGGTACTAGAACAAAATGGGAAATCATTCTGCATGAGATGAAGTGGAAAGGAACAGATTTATTTTTCCTTCCAAGAATTCTCCAAACTCTTTTCATTATTGAAAACCCAGGATTGAAGCCAGTTGACACCAATCCCTGAATAGCAATCTCTTGAATAATCTCTTGCTGCTTCCCTCCGCTTTTTTTCCAACCCAGGCTTTTCTTTATTCTTTACTTGCTTTATTTGGCCAGCTTCCTGGTATTCCCCATACGACTAGCTTGCACTGTCATTCTCTTTCCTGGCCATCTGCAAAAAAGCCTGTCGTTGGGTGACAGCCTGCAAATGGACAGGATGGAAAACACTGAGCCGGGCCATCTCTGAAAGAGCTGCCACCTGGGAGCCCCCGCCTCCCGGGCCAGAGCTCAGGCTTGGGTCTGCTGTGTACAGCGCCTGACTCGGCTTTAACTCCCTTCCTGGGCTGCTTTCTGCTCTGACAACAGAGCTGCTACCTGGCGGCATTGCCTAATGAGTAAAGGCAAGTGGAATATCTCACAATAGGAACCGCAAGGCTCTCTGTGGTATTATTAAAACACTTTTAAAGAGTCCGTTACTTTGCATATTGATAAACTTGTGTTTTGAAACCTACATAACAATTTTTCTGAATGCTGTGCACATCAGTAGAGGTCTATGAAGTAAGCCCTTGGACGTTTATGCTAGACCTGTGGTCGGCAAACCGCAGCTCTTTGGCCCCTTGAGTGTGGCTCTTCCACAAAATACCACGTGCGGGTGCGCATGTACTGTGCAATTGAAACTTCGTGGCCCATGCGCAGAAGTTGGTATTTTGCAGAAGAGCCGGTATTTTGTGGAAGAGCCACACTCAAGGGGCCAAAGAGCCGCACATGGCTCGTGAGCCACGGTTTGCCGAGCCACAGTTTGCCGACCACTGTTTATTATCCATTCAGTGAGGGCATATTATGTGCCAGGAAGTATTTCAAGTGCTTCATGTATATTACCTATTCATTTCCACATTTTTTTGAGGTTTTTGTTGCTGTCTCAATTCTACACATGAGGAATCCAAGACACCAAGTTTTGGTAACTTGCCAGTCATGGCCAAGGCTACCTGGCTATCCAACCCATGTCCACGTACATTGTGGTACAGTGCCTTGTGCTCACCTTCATTCTGCTTCTTTTAACTAATTATCATGCTCTGTTCCTCAGGCCCCATCAGTTTCTTCCAGTGTGTGTACCTGAATGGTTACAATGGCTATGGGTTTCAGTTTCCGGTCACTCCTGCCCAGCGCCCTGCAGAGAGCTCCGCGCCACCTGGTTCTCCAGCACAGAAGCCACAAGGACAGTAGGCCCATGCGTGGCCAGTATCAGTGCTTTAAGACTTTGAGAATAGCATCTTCCATTTGTCCACACTGGCACAGGCGATTGACATAAAGGAATTCAGGGAATTTCTTTGAAACTATTCTACTGTTCTGCCTGGTGTAAAAAATAAATGGGTAAAAAGATTGAATAATCAGCACACATGTTGAAATCTGGCACTCAAGCATCGGCCATTCGTGTTTGTTGTTGGCCTGGGTGCTTATATGTTTCTACTTCCATCACCACAGGGTTGTTCACAAATTCATTTAAGGTTTACTTAACAATGGTCTTTTAAATGTAATTGACACCATTAAAAAATGAAATTCCTGATGTCAGTTAGATAGGTATTTTTAAATGAAAACACAGACTATGCTTTAAGTTTAATAAGTACAGAAACTTATATAAAAGCTACTCTTTTGCATCATGGGCATCTAAACTCAATTTACCAATAGGTTGATGTTTAATAGTTTCGTTGTATTTATGTCTGTTTCTATTTTAGTTGTAACTGTGCTCCAAGACCAGGTTACAGTTCCACCAAACAGCACTATCAATTTCTTGTGATGCTATTTTTGAGCTCAAAATATCTCTGAAGTTTAGACATGACAAGAAGGAATAGAAATGTTTGATAAATCTTTTTCCCTAAGATTGTAATCAGGACATTCTTTATCTTGAATTGTATTTAGGACATTCACTCTAGTGGAAATACAGGCAGATCTGGTGAATCATTTGTGTAAAATACAAGCAAATGAGACTAGAATTTTCAGATTTCTTCAGACTGTGCCCTAATGAAAATATCACCTGGGTGAAATTTTACATCAATCACTACATTTGGGTGACAGATGCAAAAGTCTTTTCATTGCACTTTGAAAGGATCCTTCTATGGAGTTAAATAGCTTTTCTTTCTCCAAAAGGAAAACTATGAATGTCATCAAAGTTGAAGGAATACATTTTAAACATAAGTGCCTCATGAGATGTCTTACTTGTTTTTTAGGGAATTGGTTATCCGTGCCAATGAAATGAATGACAATCTTTAACTTACTTGACAACCCATCATTGGGCATGACTGTTGTGGCTTTGCCATCTTTTGTCTCCCAGTGATATACACAGTTGTGTTCTTTCTCACATTTTTCTAATAATTATAGAAGTCATGCTACTGTGATCTTTTCATGTTTACAGTTGCAACTCAACTTATGGCAAATTAACTCAGGAAATAAATTGAGTTATTTTTTCTAGCATTCTACTTACCTTATGGTGAGGGAGCCAGAGCCGATACTAGCCAAATGATTTCTTTTCAAGGACTGCAACCAACTAAGTTCTGTAACCCCAAGATTTAGAACACCGTCTTACTATAATATCATTAGGCTAGGACATCAATAACATCTTCATTATTAATAATGGATTTTCAGTGACTTTTGTGAAAGAAGTTGGTCTTGGCCACATGCTGGTGGACCTAACTCACACCACAGAAGTTAATTTCCATGAACCAAGATTAATGACACTCCTCACAGGGGCCTGGAAAGGTGTACTGTCAGGACTGACCAGATGGTACTAGCTCACAAAGCCCCTGCATGTAGCAATAAACACTTGTGGTAGGACAATGCGTAGAGTTTATTGCTAAACTGCTCCTCCAGCTTCTCTGATTTAGTGAGTAAAAGAAATAGCAAACATGATAGTTTATTTTATTTTATAGAACATAATGATTTGTTCGTTAGTTCTTATATTCAATGACTATTTTTTTATTGAGTACTTAGTCTCTCGAGCACTGGGCTGTATAAGAAAAATATCAGAGATAAATTCTATTACCAGTAATATCCTGACACAATGTGTGGCCTTGGAAAATCTGTGAAACACACTATTCTTGTTTTTTTCCAATGTGTAAAGTAAGGATTTCAAGACAACCAACTGATCCACAGATGTACTGTGGACACTGACAAAATGTCTTATAATGAATATGACATCAAAATTAATTTCTAAAATAATACTTTTGGATGTTTTCCCTTTGAGTGAAATGAGCTTTTCTACATTATATTATTGTTTCTTTCACTTTCATTATGAGAGCTATTTGATAAAAGCAAAATATGATGACTTATTATAACTAGAATTTAGACAAACCAATTAGGATTAATTGTTAATAATAATTGTTAAGGCTTATCTGCTTAGAGTTACAATGATGATAGCACTTGAAAAATATTCGCTAAATTCTCATCTGTTTGTATGGTTCCACCCAATAAACTTATTATTGGTTCTTTCAAGTTTGTGGTTTACATTTTTTAAAAGAAAAAGGTAAATGGTTGGTCAAAACTCTCATAATTCATGTCATGTTGCTCATTAATATGTAAGCATTTAATAATTGTATTAGTTATATTCAGTTATCAAGACAGAAGGTGCCAGGGAGGAGGGGAGGGGGACGATTTGATCAACTATCCACAAATGTTTGTTGGATCAGAATCGAAACATGATGATAGGCCAGCATCTCCAGGCTGAAGAAGGCTGTGAATGCAAGTATACTGACCCTTCCAGGATACAGGTAGTGAAGAAAACAGCTAACATCACACTGACTTATGCTGCAACATAAGACTGGGCTTCCTGAGGATAAACATAGAGTGGTGGTTCTTAGCCAATGAGAGAGCAACTGAGGGTCCCTCCAGGTGGATCCTCCCAGGGCCTATCACTGTTTTGGCTTCAACTATCTATTGATCAACACTGAACAAACTTCTTCTTTATAAAATTACTCTTCCAGAAGTCACAGAACACATTATATAATACATAGCTCCCCATATGTGTGTGTGTATATGTGTGTGTTTCATGTCTCTTCCATCTCACTTGATCAATGTCTTCATGCTTTTCTATCCCCTGCCAGCATTTGATCTGATGATCTGATGTATCATTTATTCACACGGAAGGTGTATTGTTGAATCTACCTTTTCTCCATTCTTCTCCTTTAGTGAGATGTTACCATTTGTACCTGTAGGCCTGAGATGGGCTATGTCCCCCATCATGGGTTGTTTTCCCACTTTGAAATATATATCCAATTATCCAGAAAAGTTTATAACAGAAATCACTTGGCTTTGAAGTCAGACACTTCTCAAGATTTGAATGATGGTTCTGAATTGTATTAGCCTTTGACTTTGGGAAATGTACTTAATCTTTTTGAAAAATAGTTTCTGTATATAAAACCAGTATGTCAATAATATTTACACCCCACTGAGTTATGGGGATGATTAAATGAGAAAAGCATGTATGGCACATCATATGTATTCAGAAAAGGCTAGTTTCCCTCATCCCCATCCTTTATTTCCTCTTATTGGTCCTTTCGGTGTCTAAGTCCATCTATTGCTATTTGACCCTTTGATAGTCTTTAGCCAGATGATTCTTATGAGCACTCTGACTTTAAACTGGTCCTGGGACGCCCACCATCCAGGATCACCTTTCAGGTTTCCTTGGGGCCTAGCCAGTGCAATGCCTGCCCATTTCTCTGCTCTCACAGCATCATCTTTATGCCCTAAAGCCCACCTTCCTTTCTTGGCTCCAGCCTCCACAATTACTGCTTTGACATTGTGTGACTTAAGTGAGGAAAATGCAAAGGACATTTTCTCTCAGAGATTATTGGTATTTTCCCCCAGAGCTAAGGAATTAAGAACTCAGCCAAGAATCAAGCCCAGGAAGAGTGCATTATTTGAATGAAGGCAATTTACCTACGTCCCAGGAATAATGTAACCAAGCAGTCCTTATTCAGCCTCCTCCTGAAGAGGCCTTGTTCCTTTTGAAAGCGTTCCCTGTTGCAAGGAAGCAGGTCATAGAGTCTAGCAACCCTTTCCAAAACAGTGCTCAAGAGAGCTTAAGCTTTGGCAGCCAGGTAGAGCCTCCTGGTGTGAAAAAACCAAAGGGGAGTGGAGACAGAGCAACAAAAACACATTCTTATTAGGCCTTAAAAATGGTTTCTCAAAAGATTAAGTAGTTCCAAATATATTCCTTTAATTCTTTCCAACTTAGACTTTAACTTTTATACCAGTGTAGAGTAACCACTTTTAGGTTTAGGTTAGAGATAGTAACCCAGTCAGCTCAAGAATTCCCTGAAAGAATCAATCCATTCCCATCCATCTGTTTTGCACCTTAACTTTCTTTTTCTTTTAACTTTTGCAGATGCTACATTCTCTTGTCTGTGCTGCCCTTTCTAAGAAACAGGTGCCAAGGAGAAGCATTTTCCTACTGACGTTTTTTAAAGAAAATGTAACTTAATCAGCATGTGCAATTTTCAGCTCCCCTGCAATTTATTGCCTCTGCTACCTCCTAAAAACACCTCCCCCTGATTTAGTTCAATTTCTACAGAGCTATGGGGAAACTCCATTATGCTAATGACAAGACAGATAAGTGGTTTACGTAAATTAAATTAGCAAACACATCCAATTACGTGCAAGCATTCTGAACTTAACCAGAATATTCATTACCAGCACAGAAGAGATAAGGCCAGGGTGTTTTGGTTTTATTTTTTGTTTTGTTTTGTATGTTATTATTGGTGGGAGTTTTTTAACCTTTCTTTGTCAAAGGCATTAATGGTTGACTGGTTAACATCAACCTTCCTAAATTGAAAGCTAGCATAATAAAAGAGTTTGTGATTCAGCCTGTTCTCAATGAGAGGGCTCTAAAGTTATAGCCCTGGCTGTTGGCTTTAACTATGAGAATTATGTCTCAAAATAGATGCCTTATTGCACTCACCTACTCAGATTCTGTTTTATTCACGAGGTTATTTTGTTCATTAGATATCTTGTTCATTTATTTTTATTTTTAGATTTGATTATTGATAAATATGTATTTGTTGCCATTTTATTATTCATATTTTTTGTCTCTTCTTCTCCTTCTTATTCAATAATACCCTTCAACATTTCATATAATACTGGTTTGGTGGTGATGAACTCCTTTAGCTTTTTCTTGTTTCTTTATCTGACCCTCAATTCTAAAGAAGAGCTTTGCTGGATAGAGTAATCTTGGTTGTAGGACCTTGCTATTCATCACTTTGAATATTTCTTGCCACTCCCTTATTCTTTCCCTCCTGGCACCCCCATAATTGGTACACTTGAAGTTGTCCCACAGGTTCCTTACACTTTCTTCATATTTTTTTTCTTTTTGCTCTTTTGCTTGGGTGTTTTTTGCTTCCTCATATTTGATTTTTGCTTCCTCATCGCTGATTTGAATCTCAGAATCCTCTATGGTTGAATCCCTGTAAATTGTTCTTTATTTCAGTTAGTGTATGCTTAATTTCTGACTGGTCCTTTTGCATGTCTTTGATATTCTCACTAAGATCCTTGAAAGTCTCATGAAAACCCTTGAGTAACCTTATAACCATGGTTTTGAACTCTGTATCCAGTAATTTGCTTGCATCTATTTCTCTCATTTGTGACATGTTTCTTTATCTCCACATTTAGTCTGCTTCCCTGTGTTTGTTTCTATGTATTAGGTAGAGCTTCTGTGTCTCCTGGAATTGGTAGAGTGGCCTTGTGTAGTAGGTGTCCTGTAGGGCCCAGGGGCTCAGCCTCCCCAGTCTCCTGAGCTGGGCACTCCAGGTGTACCCCCAATGTCAGCTGTGTGCACAGTCTTGTAGTTGAGTCTTGATAGCTATTGGTGTCTCAGGGAAGAGTTGACCTCCAGGCCAATTGGCTGTGAGGAGGAGCTGCAACTACAGTGGGAGAGTTGCTGTGTAGGGAGATGAGGCCCAGCTGTGAAGCAAGTCCTGGTGCTAGAGCCGGGTCTTGGGCCTTTTATTGATAGGTTTGGGGCATGCTGTCACCAGCTGCAGCTTGTTTGAGAAATTTTAGGAAAGTTGAAGCCTGAGCCAGGACAGGCCATTCATTTGGAAAAGCTGCTTCAAACAGCTTAGGTGGGGCTGCAAAGTGGATGGGGTGAGGTCTCAGGGAATCCCCAGGGCAGAGCAAACAGTGTGGGCCATACTGAGATGGCTGCCAGTCAGCCCTGGGACAGAGGAGGTCCCAGCAGAGGAACAATGACCCCTGCAAGCACCCCAGTCTGAGAGAAAGCTGCCCCCGAGCTCCTGCTGTGATGCCAGACAATCCAATTCCTCCCCGTATGCGTCTGAGTCCCTCGGCGTTGGAGATCCGAAGAAGCAGGACCGGGTAAGTTTGTGCGCTGGCCCTTTGAGGGGAACACCTAGGGTTCCAGCAGCGCCCTGTTACTCAGCCAAATCCCTGCTGGCTTTTACGGCCTGAAGTTACAGGAACTTCTCTTCCCAGCTCTGGAAGCCTGGGCTGGGGGTCGGGTGTGGGGCTGAGACCCCTTGCTCCTCACGGCAGCCTCCGCAGAGAGGACCTCCCTCTGGGTTATAAAAAACGCTGAACATGGGTGTTGGCCCAGCCCATTCCTCGCCTCCGCCTCTCCTACTGTCTCGGTGTGCTTTCTTCTTTACTTCTCCAGTGGCAGGGCTTCGTTTCAGGCAGTTCTGAATGCTGGTTGTTCTGTATTGTAGTTGTAATTTTGATGTGGTTGTGGGAGGTGGCGAGCACAGGCGTTTACCTAGGCCGCCACCTCAGTTCTCCCGATGACATTTTTAAGGAACAGTAAGGAGCACCGTGTGGAAGTTGAGGGTGAGTGGTGAGGAAATGGAAAGCATGACGTAGTCAATCAGAGATGCTGCCCAGGTGTCTGCTTGGGAGACTGATATGAAATATTGATTGCCATCTAAATTTCAGAAAAAGACTACTTAGTATCACTCCCAGGAACCTGATATTTGCTATTAAACTCTTCATCCTTTATTGGAAGAAATGAGTGACTGGCAAAAGATAAAAGTGCTACCTTAGCCATTTAGATTTGCTTTTTAAAAAAAAAAAAAAAAAAAGCCTATCACCAAAGCTTTTTTAAAATGAAATAAAACCATTTTAACAGCTTTATTGCAATATCATTGACATACAATAAACTTCACAATATAAAATACACAATTTGATAAATGTTGACAAACATATATATCTGTGAAATCCTCACGGTCCAGATAGTGCAATAACCTGCACCCTGCAGAATTTCCTTCTGCCTCTTTCCACCCCAACTCCCAAGCAGCCACCATTAAAAATCCAATACGGATTTGGCACAGTTAGCGATATTGTATGCAGTTTCCTCTTTGCTTCTGTAATCACGTCAACTAGATTAGTCTCGATAACTGAGTATCTCTCTGTCAATATTATAGAACACGTGTGGCGTAGGATAACTCTATCTTGAAGTGGTAATGCTGCTATTCCAATGAAGAAATGTTGACGGCTTTGAGGAGCTCCTGATGCAAAAATTTCCAAAAAAAATCTTAGGGCAGAAATCTGAAGTCAATAATTAGTTTTTACGTTAGTTAAGAAGGGCTAAGTTTGATACATAATGAGGCTCTACTTTTCACCCGTCTCAATGAAAATAATCTGTGGAGATGCACTTGTGGTCGGCCGTTAGATAGACATGAGCAGAGCAAGGACGATGGGCCAGCTACAGGAGGTCACCAGGGAGGAAAGCCCTGGACAATTGTAGGGTGGGACCTCATCCCCAAGGTGACCTTTTCTCTCCTAGCCTGTCACTGATCATGACCCCCTGACCTTCCCTCCCTCGAGTTAACAACTAGGCCTCAGTTGAATTTCAGCTCCAGGCCCAGAAAAGCAGTACAACCAGACAGCAACTCCAAGGTTGACCTCAGGACCAGCTGCATGGAATGATTACCTGCGGCTCTGGTGCTGACCAGTCAATCAGTGGAGGCCATGACCTGAAAGAGCACACCCGGAAAGCCTCTGAATAGTCTATTGAGGGCTTCCCCTGACCTTCCCTACAACCCTTTCATTAGCTCTAAAATCCTCGGGAAGGAGAACTTCCCAAGAACACCTGGGGCCTTTGCCTTCCCTCTTTCCATCTCCCCAGGCAAGTTACCATGACCCTCCTCACTCCAAAATTCCAAGGGCCCTTCCTTTGTCTCTATAACTCATTTCCTCTAGGACAGTGGTTCTCAACCTGTGGTTCGCGACCCCTTTGGGGGTCGAATGACCCTTTCACAGGGGTCGCCTAAAACCATCGGAAAACACATATATAATTACATATTGTTTTTGTGATTAATCACTATGCTTTAATTATGTTCAATTTGTAACAATGAAAATACATGCTGCATATCAGATATTTACATTACGATTCACAACAGTAGCAAAATTACAGTTATGAAGTAGCAACAAAAATAATTTTATGCTTGGGGGTCACCACAACATGAGGAACTGTATTAAAGGGTCGCGGCATTAGGAAGGTTGAGAACCACTGTTCTAGAAATTACTTGTACCTCTGTGATTTTATTAAAAAAAACTAGAGGCCCGGTGCATGAAATTCCTGCACAGGTAGGGTTCCTAGGCCTGGCCGGTGATCAGGGCTGATCAGGGCCTTCCAGCTGCTGGCCAGGGCCTTCCTTCATTCTGTGCCGCCCCCTGGTGTTGAGCATGTTATAGTGAGTGATCAACTCCCGATCTCCTGCTGGAACTCCCAAGGGGACGATTTGCATATTAGGCTTCTATATATACAGAATGTTCTCTTATAGTTTGGGTCTTGGCTCTGAATTCTTTCCTAGCCAGAATTCAAGTACAGAGGTTGCTGAACCTAGATCTGGTCCAACCCCACTGCTCTAGCATCTGGTGTTGTTCCCGCCGCCTACTTGTTTATAGATAATATCTTTGTTTATAAAATTTATCTTTGAATGGTCCGAGAGAAATTGCTGAGTAGGAAGTTATTTTGATAATTTGAAACTATTAGCACTATCTTCTGCTTTCACTGGGCATACTGAGGATGTTAATATTCTAACAACCAAGCTTTTCTCCTGTTCTATCACCACCTATTACCCATTTAAATTGTCATTTAGCTTCTTTAAGCGAACATGTGAAATTTAACCTTAGATTTTATTGATTTGGTCCAGCCTACACCTCTTGTTTATCATTTTTGCTCTATAATCTAGAGTTATTTTTGTCTTGCATTTTTTATTTCAACAATCACCTACCTTCTTAAGTTACTTAGAAGTTATGGAAATAGGTTGTTTTTGCACCATCCAGCAAGCTGTATGCAGATACTTAGTACCTATACTCACAAATATAGTGAAAACGAATGAAATTGTGGGTAAAGTTTTCAAAGTGCAGGACAGATATTTCATTTTGCCTCTTCTTGGTTAATTATGGAATTCCATCCACAATAGTTCTAAATAAGTATTGCTGTTTGTTCCTTTTCTTTTCATTAGCTGTAGAGAAATTGGTTTCTATTAACATTGTCCTCTTCCCATTCGTCATCTGTATTGCAATCCCTTTAACTCAAAGGGTATCAAAAGGACTTGAGGTTTAATAAAGAAGACACAGGGAGCTTTTGATATCTCGGGGGGTGGGGGAGGTCATGGCCTCAGTACAGTAGTGATGTTCTCATATCACAAAAACTTATAATCCCCAATGAAAAATATTTTCTCCAAGAAACTTAAAGAAATGAAGAGGTGAGTAAAATGCAAATATCTCATTTGTATGCTTTATTTTCTTTCTCCAGATTTATAGTTTTAAGACTCTTTTATGTGAGGGAAAGTTATCATGAGTCATAAAGATGTTAGAAATATCATTTCATAAACAGCACCTTATAATATAAGGGTAACAGCCTAAGTGGGTTCTTGACACATCCTCTAAAAAAGAAAACAAACAAGGAGATGGAATAAAACCAAGATTAATTTACACACTGGTATAACCAGGAGGCAGAAAATGGCACAAAGTCTAATTATGTGGCTGTTTAGCAGTAAATATCAGAAAGTAGCAGAGGCAGTTTCATAATCACATCAGAGCGAGGAGTCAGGATAATATTGTGGAGAAAACAAAACAGAGGAAAAGGCCATAGAGGTGATGGAACACAGATCAATCAGCCAGAAAGAGGGAGAGGCTTCTCCCAGGCCTTACAAAACAATAAATTCAATTTACAAAACTAACCACTAAAGCTAAATATTTAGAAGTAAATGTGAAAATCCTCAGTGAGGAAAACTAAAATATCCTGCAGACACAAAAATTGACTTGAGTAAATGGAAGGACATCTCTTGTTTTAGAGCAGACATATCAAAAAGATGTCCATGTTCCTCAAGTTAATATATACATTTAACATGGTGCCAAAATCATATTTTCCCCTGGAATTAGACAGTCTAAATTTCAGGTGGAAACAGAAAATGTGCTAGAATACTCAGGGAAGCTCTGGAAGGGGGGGTGGGAGAGGGAAGGAAGAGCAATAAAAGGGCACCAGCCCTACCAAATCCTAAGTCAAACTCTAAAGCCTAAATAATAAATGTCTATGGTTATACCCAGATGCCCTATATTCCTCAAGAATGAGGCATGATCAAAAGAAAGGCGGCAACAGGAACTTCATTTCTTTACTACGATCTTTTCCTTACTTCAAGCTAGCTTTTTCCAAACTAATATATAGCCATGACGCACTGCATGTCCACTCCCTTAATCATTAAGTCCTTAGTACATTAGGTTCTGGTCAGTGGTCAAACTGTCTTAAGAATAAAGCCTCAAGTCTATTGATGAAGGGAACAGAGTTTTTAGGTCAAATTAAAGATAACATCTTGACCTCAGATGTGGTTCAGCCCCAGGGCCTATGAAAGGGGAATGGCCTTATCTACCACACCCTCGTGGAACAGGACAGAGCACTGCCATGGCTGATATCAGGACCTGAAAAATAACCAGCTCCCAGTGTTTGTAAGAACTGATTGTCATTAAGTATGCAATACTATGCGTACTTTCATTTTCCATCTATCTGAAAAAGAAATATCTCAGATTCCCCGGGCCCTTTGTTCCTGAAGATCCTAGACAGCCTATTGTTTAAAGTTTCCAAAATCAATTTTTCACAAACTGATAAAAATCACTGAAAATTGAGGAACTGAACATAAGCCATTGTTTTCAACTGTATGTGCAGGAGAAACCCAGACGATAAACTACCTGAGAAATTTAAGGATAATAGCCATCGATGTGAGTAATCTCTCAAGAAATAATATATGTTATGAAAAGCATGCTATTAATTCATTTTCTTTTCATTTCTCTCAGAAATGACTTTTAGTTTCCATTGTATAGTATAAGTCTTTTACCTCTTTGGTTAAGTTATTTCAAAAGTATTTTATTCTTTTTGATGCTATTGTAAATGAAATTGGTCTTTTTCCCGTCTCAGATTATTATTAGTAGTATTGAGAAATGCAACTGATTTTTGTGTGTTGACTGTATTCTGCTACTGTGCTGAATTCCAACAGATACTTTAAGTTCAGACTTTGGATCCAACATTTCGCACTAACCCTGTTTGCTAATGTGTTTGTGAAAAATTGGATCAGCATCGCTGAACTTGGTTATAAATTGGGAAATGGATCTAAAACAGTAATTTGAGTGTTATTAGAGGAATGTACTATGTAATTTTACCATTATTCCTCCTATTAGCAGACAATTAACACTATGTAATTGCACTGTTCAATCAGGACAATGGAATGAAATGGCAATAGAAAAGAAATGTGAATACAGACAACTGAAGTTCCTGTTAAAGACTCACACATTAGTTCTGCAATTACTGCTATTGGATGATAATCTAGTGTCATAATGGACCACTTAAAAGTCTGAAGAGACTGGTTCCTGATTAAGAATTCAATTGAGTTTAACAAATAAGATATTGAGAACCCATTATATTCTTGCAGTGAATTAGGACCTGGGTACACTAAAAACTAAGACAAACATAATACCTGACCTTAGAGGCCATGCAACATAAAAGCATTTATGAAATTATAGAAATGTGATGTGTGTTACACAGGGCTAAGTAATAAAAAGAGTGGTACTGGACTTTGTAGAAATGGCCTTTGATTTTCCCATAATGTCAGGGAAAACCATTTAAGCTGTGGTCAAAATTAAGTAGAATATAGAATGGGGTGTAGTGCCAACAACTTTTTTTTTAAAAAAATTCAAAGACAAAACAACATTTAAGATGTCAGAAGTTATACTTCAGTCATCAGTGCTTTGAATTTTTCCTTCCACATATTAATATTCTAGGTGGTGGTCTTTCTGGTTTAATAGCATGGATATTCTGATGATATCAGGAATTATGTCTGCAGGACTAATTTTTAAACTTTTATCTCCAGCCTCATAGTCAACTTCCTACTCAGTACCTCTACTAGGACACTGAATAGACATCTCAAACTTAATCAGAATGTAACCAAATTCCTATTTCCTTGGCACTTCCCATCACAATAAATGCCATCTCTATGAATTCAATTACTCAAGGTGGGCGGGGGGGGGCGCAACTTAGAGACATCATCGACTCTTCCCTTTCTTTCACACTGTATATCCAGTCCATTCTGTTAGTTCTGTCCTCAAAATGTATTTTAAATCTGATGGACATTCTGCTGCCCTCACCCTACCACCTTACTCTAATCCACCATCACATACTAGTATCTTCTTACTTAGCCCTCCATAGTCTCCTTGATTCTCCTCTTGCTCCATTACCATGTGTCCTCCACAACATTCAGAAAATCATTTTAAGTGGAAGTCATGTCACAGTAGTGTCTAGTTCAAAATTCTACAACAATTCCCAATCTTTCTCTGAATAAAAGCTCTGAACTCTCTCCCCTCCAGATGTCCACATAGTCTGCCTCTTTTCTTCAGGCTCCGCTCAAATGATTGTCTTCTCTCAATCCAAAATAGCATGTGCTGTCATTCCCTACATTGCTATCCTGATTTTCTTTTGTCCATATCTCTTTTTGGGGCAGAGATTTTTGTCTCTTTATTAATCATTCTTTCCCTGGAACCTAAAATAGTTCCTGACATAGGTACTCATTAAAGAGCTTTTCTTATGAATGTGCAATAGAATACCATACCTTGAAATGTCAATGTGAATAAAATCATCTAATAACAGTTTCAACAGGTTCCTAATTATACTCCAAAAGAGAATAATTAGAGGTACCATTTCCAGTAGTTCATTAATTAGCCAATTAACCAATACCTTCATTTCTTCATTCAATGGGGATTTATAGAGGTCTCCTATATGTTTTCCTCAGATAGGTATTTTAAATATTCTAATAAAGAAAATACATGGTCCTTATATCATGGAGTATAAGTCTAATAGGAATAGGGATGACTAAACAAACAATTACAATATTATATATAAAAAAAAGTCCTGCCCTAACTGCTTTGGCTCAGTGGATGTACCTTGGTTGTGGGCACATGCCCAGTGGGAGGTGTGCAGGAGGCAGCTGCTTGATGTTTCTCTCTCATCAATGTTTCTAACTCTCTATCCCTCTCCCTTCCTCTCTGTAAAAAACAATAAAATATATATATTAAATTAAAAAAGTCCTGTAACATATGTCCTGAGAGCCATCAGAAATAATCACCTAAAGGATACTAGGTAATACTTCAGAGACAGGAAGACTTCAATAAGGAGAGCTTGCATGCCACTTGTTCTTGAGAAATTAGGCTAAAATGCTCACATCAGGCTTCTTGATCAACCTTTTTTGATTAGGAAAGTTGACACTTTAAGGACATCTCTTAAATATGAGCTGAGACTGGCTGACCTTTTATTTTTTAAATACATATTTTATTGATTTCAGAGAGGAAGGGAGAGAGAGAAATAGAAACATCAATGATGAGAGAGAATCATTGATTGGCTGTCTCCTGCTTGCCTCCTACTGGGGATCAAGCCCACAACCCAGGCATGTGCCCTTGACCGGAATCAAACCTGGGACCCTTCAGGCTGCAGTCGAACGTTCTATCCACTGAGCCAAACCAGCTAGGGTTGGCTGACCTTTTTCCAAGAAGGGAATGATTCCAACCAGAGAGAAATGAGAATATTTGTGAAAATAAACAGAGATGCCAAAGATGGGAGAGAAAATTCAGAAAGAAACACAAAAACAACATAGGGAACGACAATGATCACTGTTGTCACATATCACATAGCTTTTAGTAAGAGAATTCCCCAATTATGAATGCTTACTTATTTCAGTCACTAGTTTTACAATGCACATCATTTAATTACATACTTTTATTATAAAAAAAAAATCTGTCGTTGTAAGACAAGCTTCAGTTATAAAATATACGTAGATGAATCCCTTAGCTGGGAGACAGGAAAAAGCCTCCTTTTTACAGCCATTCAGCAGAATCTAATGCTTTTCTCTTTTTCCAGACAACATATTCTAAGATCCTTAACAGTATCACTCCCTTATGTGGTTGAATAAAATATGATAGCAATTTGATTGTTCTAGCTTCTTGCTTTCCCAGTTCAGTGTAATCTTTTCAAAACTAACTTCTTCAGACAGCTCTACTAGAAGGCATAGAAACCTAAGTAAGTGAAGGGGATAGAAAATTTACAGATATAGAAAGCTTTGACATTTTGCAAAGATATTGAAAATTTAGCTGCACAATTTTTATGTGCAACAAAATAGGTGTAGTCTAGGCCATGTTGGAGAGAGAACAAGGAAAGAGCTTCACTCCGGAGAGAGAAGAGACAAGAGATGAGAGCTCACCTATTTCCTGGACTATTTTTTTTCAGCTGTAAAATGTATCTGTCTACTGTTTATTCTACTACCACCTAATTTCATAGGGATCTAACCTGTGGAATATTGAAAGCCTCTGCTTGTCTTCATTTCTCTTTTGACTTATTTTTAATATTGTTATTCATGACTCTGAATATGAGGGTGAACTTGATAATGACGTAGAAAAATCCTAGCATGATAAAGTTGTTTTTGAAAAGAATTATTTGAAAGTTGATGGTGAACGTTTTCTTTAAGACAATTTAAGAAATTTAGAAATCTAACAAAAATAATTATTAGCACAAAGTTCCCCCAAAGCATTTCAATAAATATGTATTCACTGCCCCACATACAAAAGAAAAGGAAAACTTGTTCAAAATTATAAACAAGTCCTTAGCTAATAATGCACTTGGCACTAGGACACAGGCCTCTAAAGTCTCAGAGAAATGGCTTTATCTACCTGACCATTAACTTATTAGAAGCAACAAAATATTTAAGAAAGACAACTGCTGGGGTCCAACCCCAGCAGGTCCAGGGGTTCCCCAAAGGTGTGGACGGAGTCGGCGAAGAAGGAATGACACAGAGACAGCGTTCAGTAGATCAGCAGCCTTGCCAGGATCTCTACTTACAATCTCCAGCCAAGTTCTGTGTCCATGTTCTCTTGCTAGGTTCTCCAGCCACGTTCTCCAGGTTCTCCAGCCAGGTTCTGTAGCTTAATCCTGTCTATTCTATTCCAAAGGTTAGGGCTAGTTTGTTATCTTCATTCCAAGGTCACTACTCTATTGTTCTGTTAAACTACAAGGAAGCAACTGAAGGAGATTATCCTAAGTAAAGATTATGTAGCTTAAGTATGATTGTTCATAGTTAAAGTGATTAATTACCCGCCTGGCACTTAGTTAAGAGGTTTTATTCCCTCCCTAACTTCAGGGGAAAATCCTTACCTGGGGAAGCAACCTTTCTCGGATAGGTGACCTTGGTTAAAACACATAGTGCCAAGAAGGTGAGCAAATATATTAAGAACAGTATGCCATATATGCCAGGTCCCTTGAAACAGCAAGGATGGACCGGCTCCCGGCAGACAACTTGATGATGACAGGTATGCCATCTCGGGTTGACAGCACTTCACTTAACAGTTTATATTACTAGGGTATGTTTAGGCAACTTCTATAGCTTTCAAAAGATATTAACACATAAGTAGTATATTCTCACTATAAAAGGAAATAAAAATCCTTGTTCAGTTGACATTCAGGGACATGATGCCTGCATACCAATGAGCTATTTGATTTTGAAGATTTCTCTTTATACAGGATGTTTATCACATACGTTTTGATGGTTCAGGGTGCTCTGTAATTTATAAATCTCCCATGGCTTATTGTAGATGACTTGTTACATTTTCTTTCCTAGACTTTAGCCTCTAAAGGAGGCTAACATAATAGATAAAGTTTGGTCTCTTGTCGTAAGGCCATATTAATGCACCTTCTTCTTTGGAACATGTTTCTGGTTAGAAATTTAAAAGCAAACAAAATAATGTTTTGTGTATCAATTGGAGAGCCCATATTTGCTTTAAGCCTAGGATGACTGTATAATTTATTATTTAATCTGGAACCTTTTGAGAGTAATAGGAGGCATTATTAATAATTTACTGGGACAATAAAAATAAGCCAGGAATTTTCTTAAAAATGGAAAAAGTTTTGTCCACTAGTGAGAGTTGCATGTATGGCTCACAAATTTAGGGAAAGTACCCAATAGCAAAATTTTATTTATTTTTTTCTAGAAATATGTACTATATAGTAACTTAGATGTTTTGTTGTCTTAATATATGCTATCATGTATTATGCCACTTATAAACACTTTGCTATGACCATTAATCAGTGAAAAAAATGAGTGGACTAAGTGTTGCTGAGTTAACTCAGGCTCAGCCTCAAACTGTACTAGTCACTCAATGTAAGGTATGTCACTGAGCTACTAACAATAATGATTAACATTACCACTAGGTATAATAGTTATTGAGGAAGTAAATGTCTAGACCAGCGGTTCTCAACCTGTGGGTCGCGACCCCTTTGGCTGTCGAACCACCTTTTCACAGGGGTCGCCTAAGACCATCCTGCATATCAGATATTTACATTACGATTCATAACAGTAGCAACATTACGGTTATGAAGTAGCAACGAAAATAATTTTATGGTAGGGTCACAACATGAGGAACGGTATTTAAAGGGCCAGAAGGTTGAGAACCACTGGTCTAGAGCATAGTGCTAAGTATGCTATATATATTATCTCATTGTATCCAAAACTCTGAGAGGAAGCTATTAGCATACCCATTTTAGAGATGAGAAAACTGAGGCCTAGCAAGGTTTTACACTTCCTCAGGGTCCAACGCTTAATGTTTCAAATTTATTTATTTAAGTACAAGTCCTTTGATTTTAAAGTCTCGGTTAATCATTTTTTTCTAGGCCTTAGCTTCCATATTTATAAAATAAATAAAAATGAATGGGAGTACACAATCTCTAAGCCCTTCAATATTAGAATTTGATTGTTTCCTTTTCATTGTGTCATAAGACAACACAACATCCTTGATCCAAACATTAAATAATATAGAAAATAAATCTCAACCACTTCCTTTTAAGTAATAACACAAAAATGGACTTAAAGTTTCCAGGAAGGTTTGATTTTGGATATAGTCAAAATTATGAAGTGTTTCATTCAGTAAACCAACAGTTTAGACAGATGCTATTTGTAAAAAAGAGCAAGCAATTAATTTAATTTAGAATGTGGAGGGATAAACATTATTTTAATGCATAGACATAGTTAGTACCCTTAAGGCTCCCTTGGGGATTGCTTTGAACTTACTTTGTTTTTAAAATGATGATATTCTCTGTCTTACTTTAGGGGCATATTTTATGGAGAATAAAACAAAGTGTTATACTTTTATTATTCAGCTGGTATTTTTATCCTTGTCTGCCTAAAATATAATGGGATTAATAAGGCTATATATTTTTTCCCACTGTCTATTATCATTTTATTCAGCTTTACATCTAGAAACTTCCTTACTTTAGAGTTTCATTATTTTACATAGTTTTATGTAACTTAATTTCTTTATCAAACCTTTGCTCATTGACTACTCTATGCAAGGCACTGTTTTAGAGGTAGGGAAACAGCAATCAATAAAACAAAGAAAAAAAAATCTGCCTTAATGGAATTTACATTCTCATTCTAAGTAATAAGTGCTCATTTTTAATAATAATAATTAGATATACAATTTATTAACCAGTATTACCTTCTCCATAAAATATTTCTTGAGAAAACTGGATCATACTTATTTCAATTCTTCTAAACATTCACACATAATTTGAATTAGAATATTTATATATGCTGGTTTTACATTTTTCTCAGCTATAAGTGTTAACTTCCCAGCCAAATAAACTTCATCGACATCATTAAAGGAATACAAATGTACAGCATTAATGTTCCTGTTATCTATTGTTGCAAAACAAATCACCCCAAGATCAATGACATACAAAACATTCATTTGATTATGGTCAGATCTGTGGGTCAGTGTTTCAGACAGGATAACTGAAGTACAGATGGCTGTCTCTGCTCCACAAAGCTATGATCTTCAGCAGCTTTGAGCTAGTAGCGTCTTCATTGTACGTCTTATACTCGGGATGAACCGACTCAAAGTCTGGGCCTCGCTGAGGTTGTTGACTGAGGCACCAAGTTGTTCTCTTCCCGTGTGGTTGGGTCTCTCATAACGCGGGAGCCAGGTTCTAAAGGAGAGCACCTGAGTTCTAAGCAAGCGTTCCAAGAGAAACGGGTGGAAGCTGCCTTGTCTTCTCTGACCTTGACTCAGAAGTCACAGAGCACGTCTTCCCTTGTACACTGCTGCTCAGACAGCAGACAGAGCCTGTCCAGATTCCAGAGCGGGAGAAATGTCCTCTCCTACTGAAAGGGAAATGTCACGTTCACGTTTCACAAAAGCATGTGAGGTGTGCGAATCTGTAGCCATATTTGGAAAATGCAATTTGTCACAATGATATATATTCTCTTTCTTGTCCCAACTATTTCTCACAGATCCTTTAGTTGCTCCACCACCATGTTCCTCTTGTAAGAATCTCCTGGGCTCACAAAGTAGGCATGACCTTCCCTTTTTCTTCTAATTGCTTTACTCTTTCTCAGCATCGTACTGTGGAAATCATTTTAACTGCTAAGCCTACATCATTCTTAGTTTTCTTTGCTCTAGGGTTATGAATCCTTTCCCCATTTCTGTTTCAATTTGCAGCATTGAAAACAAACAAACAAACAACCTAGCTAAAGTAGTGAACATTATCATATTCACTGATGGGAAAGGAGGAAAGAGGAAGAAGCAGAGTAATCAAAGATCAAATCTTAGACACTGAGAACTTTACGATGGGATCCTATTAGCCAATGGCTGATAATATCACTGTCTCTCAGTCTTATAGCCTAATAACTTTCATCATCAACGAGAGTTTAAGGACTTCCTGGTGCTACTGAGGTAGTCAGTGCTTATAACTTGCTGACCAAGGAGTGTCCAGACTTTGCCTTAACTGCTTATGAATCTCCAAGTCTCCCTTTCTGACCCTCAGCAGATGGCTTCTTGAAGCAGAGCATGATCTCTTGGACACTAACCAGGGTCAGGGACTGAACACCTCAGCCAGAGTCACTGACTAACCTGCCATTTGTTAATTCTAAAGCCAGCAATGATGCCTACCTTTCTGCTTTGAATTCCAATAATAACTTTAAGAGCAGGTACTTACTTGCAAAGTCACATATGGATATTTTTCTGAGCCTATTCATCCTTGCACAAATCAATAATCTGTCATGCCACAGGCCACATTCAACACTATTATTTATGGAATTCAGTGCGGTATTGGAAGTAATTAGCCATTTCCAGTGGTTCTAAAGCCAAATTTTGAATCCCACAACAGAGCAAAGTCCCTGGAGTTGACATTGGCCTGTAAATATGTGTAAAATTCTAAAATTCATCCAAGCAAATCAATATAAACATCCTCTGTTTAATCAGGATTACAGGATTTCAAGGGATGTTGATATTAAGAAGTTGGCTGAATGCGGAAAGGATTAAATTAATTTTTCAGCTCATCATGTTAGGAGGAAGTGCTTTGGTCTTATTCAATTTAGTAGACTTTCTTACACAGTGCTACAGAGGTTTGACCCTCCTGATATTACATTTATCCCTCAATCGTGCATTTTCCTGGAACTAACAATTTTCTAGCCTTAGAGTCATTTTCACGATGTCTGAGTCATCATACAAATTCCAGTGTCCATCATTGATCAAACTTAATTAACCTGTGCCCCATTGCTCTGATGTCTCCCACTTTCAGGTGATCATACAGAAATGTGATCTTACCAGAAAAGGTAACTTTAACCTGAGGTAAACTGCCTCCTGCATGCCCTGAGCCTGCAACCTGAGCATGGGCCCTGACCAGGAATCGAACCATGACCTCCTGGTTCATAGGTTGTCGCTCAACCACTGAGCCATGGAATCATTCCTTTTGTGAGAAATGTGAGTAATAGAGAGCCAAGGAATTGAAGGATAGGAGCTATAACCCATTATGGAAAAAAGGACAGATCCTGCCCTCTATCTCTGCGATGTAAATACAGGAGTGGTGCCCTCTTAGATGTATGATGGTCTTCTCTCCAAAACTGTAGTGTAAAGTTGAAGAATTACAGTGTGTCAATGACAGACTATTTTCAGAGCCAGCCCTAAGCAAAATTGGGAAATAGATCAAGTTATCTTTGCCACTTTCCCCTCCTTGCCCATAATTTAGCTCTCTATCGAGGGCATATTTCTTTAAGAGAACAGGTTCTCTTACCTGCAACTAATTGAGAAAGAAGATAGTTCCCCTCAAAATGCCAACTGTTCAATGGTAACATCTCCCAGGAGTATTATATGGATTCTTGCTGACCAAAAGAATCCTCAGTTCCCAAAGAAAAACATTTCTAGAAGTGCAAGTTAGCATTATCGTGAGTGCTTACATACATATTTTTGAGCAGAGAAACTTTCTTAGTATCACTGAACTGATAAAGCCAAATCTAACAGTATCATTTTTCATATATTTAGCTTACCTTTCACCCTAAGCAGATAACACACACACACACGTTTTTATGAAACAAAGAGTAAGAGGCCCATGTCTAGACAAAAGATACCCTATAAACAAGCTGCCACTTGCTCTATAACACCAAGAGATATGTCTGTTTTGCTTCTGAAATGGTGCAATGTAGCAGATTTGTTTTTCTGGGAATGTCTAGTGTCAAAGGAAGAGGAAACTCTCGGGAGGTTTTCTTGATGTCTTGAGAAGGCACGGTGATTGTCCAGGTTTAGATATAAAGGTTGTCATCATTATCTTTAACCTACACTTAATTTTTCATCAAAGCTTCTCCTCTGAGTCTTTCTTCTTTTGCTCATGATGCCACATAACTTTTCTCGCCTTCAGGAGAAAATAAAAAAAGCATTTGGACTTAGTACCTCTAGCTAATTCTTTAGCTAACACTACTTGCTGCATTCACTATTGTCTTCTTCAGAGAAGGCATTCATAGTCATTACAGCCAATTTCAACTTATCCTGAAAACCTTCTTCTACTACCACTCTTCTAAGGTGTTCTTTCAAAAAATTATTAAAAAAGTTTTTCCTGGGGGGTAAACTATGAAACTTACACTATCAGCAGTATCACCTAGAAAGATACACTAGAGGAGCAAGATGAAACTAGAAATAGATCAATCTAAAAAAAAAAAAAGCCTAAAACTTAATTAATTTAACCTAAGATTGGGTTAATGATAAATATTTAAAGTTATCAGACACAAACTTTGAAATAAATATGGCTAATATAATTACGTATCTAGAAGATAAAATGGAAAATTTCATCAGAAACCTGAAATCTATAAAAATATGCAATAAAATTCTAAAAAATACATATTACATAAAAATTAAGAAGCGAGTACATACATTAAATACATTGTTAGTCATGGGATAACAAATTGGAAAATAGGAAAATTGTAAAATATTCAAGCTGAAGCATGCAAAGGAAAAAATGAAAATCTGTACAAAAGAGCCTAACAGATATAAGGGATTTCATGAAACTGTCAAAGATACACATTCATGTGCTGGAGAGAGAGAATGGGGCAGATGAATCACTTAATGAAGTCATGACCTAACGTTTTCCAAAATAGGCAGTATTTTTTAAAAAATAAAAGGACCTATACTTGAAAGAATCAGAGTATAACTGCTTAAAAACCAAAGGCAAAGAAAAGTATCTTCAATGTAGCCTGAGAAATATCAAATATTTTAAAAAGAAATAATATGAATCACAGTTGCCCTCTCAAGATGAATAATGGGAGACAGGAAATAATGGGAGGAGAAGAGGAAATATCTGCAAATCTGGAATTCTACTAATAAACACACAAACTAATGAAATTAAGTGAATTTTATATCTGTTTAGAGATGGAAATCGATGAAGAGTTGTAGGTATCCAGCAGGTTTCCTACTTCAATTTTGGAGTGGATGCTGACAGCACTTCTTAAAGTAGAAAGGACAAAAGCAGGGGGGGAATGTAAATAGATGTTTGAGGAAAGAGATCTAAGATGGATCTTGGAACTGTCCATACGCGTGTGGTCATTGAAGTCATGAGACTTGATAGAAAACATGTAAAGTCAAAGGATAACAGGGTCTAGAAATATTTAAAGGGCGAGAGAAGTTCAAAATAATCTGAAAAGCGTAGGTAGAGTAGATGGAACTGATGGCTATAGTGGAGCAAGGTAGGGACTGTATTAGGGTTCTCCGGGGAAACAGAAACAATAGGATGTGTGTGTGTGCAGGGGTGTATGCTTACATATACACATACACATAGGGAAGAGACAGAGACAGACAGAGAGAGAGAGAGAGAGAGAGAGAGAGAGAGAGAGAGAGAGTTTTGATTGATGTAAGGAATTGGCTCATGTAGTTGTGGAGGCTAGCAAGTTAAAAATCTGCCGGGTAAACTGGCAAGCTGGAGATCCAGGAAACAGCTCCAGTTGTGTGTGAAAGCAGTGAGTATTCAGAATTCCCTTTTTACCCTGGGAGGTCAATCTGTTTTCTATTGAGGCTGTTAACTGATTAGATAAGGCCCACCCATACTATGAAGGATAATTTGCTATATTCAAACTTTATTGATTTAAATGTTATTCTTATCTAAAAAATATCTTCACAGAAAATAACTAAAATAATGTTTTATCATCCATCTGGAAACTATGGCCTATAGCCAAATTGACACATAATATTAACAATCAGACCAACGTCAGAATGCCTTGGTTTGAGGAATACTGGGGGAAATGAAACCGGAATATTTAAAAGCGTGGCCATGAAAGGAAGGGGAGAGCCAGTCAGAACTAGAGATCCTAAGAGCGGTGTGTTTGCCCTGGCAGGTTGCTCAGTGGTTAGAGCCTCAGGCTGCCAAACGAAGGGTTACGAGTTTGATTCCCAATCAAGGGCACATACCTGGGTTGCAGGTTTGATCCTCAGCCCAGATCAGGGCTCGTGTAGGAGGCGACCAATCGATGTGTCTCTCTCAATCGATGTTTCTTTCTCTCTTCCTCCCTTCCACTCTTTCTAAAAATCAATGGAAAAAATATCCTCAGGTGAGGATTGACAACAACCACAAAAAGAGTGGAGTGTTCTTAAGGCTAGACATATTTATAGTTTTAGGGGAATATGAAGTAAGGGAAAAGATGAATACTATAGGAGTGAGGGTATGTGTATAGGGGCCAGACCCCTCAGGTAAGGATGAGACACTGAGACTGGTATGAGGATTACTCCATTTTTGAACTGAAAATCCAAACATTTTTTAATAACTTAGGTTACAGTTTTAATTTTTTAACATAAACACAATATATTTAAGTAATGGCTTATGCTGGTCTCATAAATGTTAACTTTGTTGGCTATGTAAGATATTCAAAAATTATCTTATTTTAAAAAAGAATAACAAAGCATAGCATTTTAAGATTACTTTTATACAGGTTAAAATCTTGTGTCAGAACTGTATTGATAAGGTCAGGGTAGGCTTCCTGCAGAAAACATTTTAAATTGTTCTTAAAAATAATACAGACCTTATCTTAGCAGGGAGAGGGAATGGGAGATATGGAGAAAATGAAATATATCCAGTTCCTCAGAATAACAATAATTTTTGAGTCCAGTAAAAAGATTTGCTTCATATATATATATATTTCAGAGAGGAGAGAGAGATAGAAATATCAATGATGAGAATCATTGATCAGCTGCCTCCTGCATGCCCCCTACTGGGGATCCAGCCTGCAACCCGGGCATGTGCCCCAACCAGGAATGGAACCATGACTTCCTGGTTCATAGGTCGATGCTCTATCACTGAGCCATGCCAGCTGGGCACTTTATTTAAAGAAAAACTAGTACCATCAAAATCACAACACAAGTAAATTATTTTCAGAAATAAAGACGTTATGGTCATGCAGTCGGTATATTTCTCTTCAGAAATAAATTTCAATTCACTTCAATATAAATATAAGCACATATATTTGTACTACTGCATCATTTAAATCATAAATTTCAAAGACTTTAAATGGAATTTTGTTCAACAATTATTTATTAAGCTTTAATTATGGGTATAGAAAATATATTACTTAAAATGTATTTTATATAATGCATAAAGAGCTGACAGAAAGCCCAAGAGAAAAGACAAATCTAAGATGAGACAAAAGACAAATCCTATATAATAAAAGGTTAATATGCAAATTGTCCCCTCGACTGGGGGTTTGACCAGGGGCAGGGCCAGCTAGCCAACCACCCACAGCCCCTCCCCCTGGCCAGCCCTGCCCCTGATTGCCCCCCACCACCACCCCGATCAGGGGCAGGGGCAGCCAGCCAGACCCCACCCATACACGAATTCGTGTACTGAACCTCTAGTATATAAATAATTTTCATACCTGGTAGAGTAGAATAAGAAAATAAAAGCAGTACTAACACAACTCTATGGCATTCAAGGAAAGAAGAAATTATTTCTCAAGGCAAGGGCAGGGGATGGTTTTATGAGAGAGAAAGCAATTTGATATGAACCTCAAGGACTGAGTAGAATATCAGAGGATGGGATGTTGTGGTGAGAGAGGAAGGGAATTTCGTCATGCTACCAAGAGCATACAGGATTAGTGAAGGAATGGAGTTAGACAATGTGAACTTAAAAGCTAACACAGAATTGCTCTGGGGCTGAAATTTAGAATCTATATAAAGGAATAGTTAGAACTACAACTGGAAAAAAATAATTTGAGTTCATGTTGTCAATAACATCAATATCAAAAAGAGAAAAACTTTTCTTAATTTAGAAAAAAAAAATGAGTAAACCTTCAAATAATGTTGATGCCGGGAAGGTTGAATTTGAGTAAGAAGAGAGAGAGGCTTATGACTGGCTGGAGGATCTTGTACTAACTAGTTTCAACAGGGAAGAATGTAGTCCTAATTAAGAGTGGTGGAAAAAGAAATAAGAATGACAAGACTGAAAATAATCTATACTAGTGTCTCCAGAATTTGATTTCATAAGCCACTCATAATTATTTTATAATGGAAGGCTAACATAGGACTATCAACGATCTATTTGTCTAAGAAAGGGCATTTAAAAAGTATATTCTGGCCCGACCAGTGTGGCTCAGTGGTTGAAGATGGACCTATCTGCCAGGAGGTCACAGTTCAATTCCTGGTCAAGGTACATGCCCAGGTTGCTGGCTCAGTCCCCATGGGAGGGCGTGTAGGAGATAACCAATCACTGATTCTCTCTCATCATTGATGTTTCCATCTCTCTCTCTCTCTCTGAACGCAATAAAAATATATATTTTTAAAAAGCATGTTATGATATAACTTCATGACCTGATCTGCAGTTAACATTGTCCACATGTGATATTTAAAAGATCCTTACAGCCAAGGCTAATCTTGAGGTCATTCATTCAGTCCATAAATTGGTATTGTGTATCTACTATGTACACTTCAGTCTTCTAAGCTCTGGAATGCTGCAATAAACAGCGTCACTGCTGCTTTTGGAGTGTATGTTTTAGCAAAATGAGACAAATACCTAAGAAACAAATGTAAAATAGGCTATGGATGAAAGTAAAAGCTTTGGACTTTATTCTGAGTTAGATAGAAAGCCTTTGCATCACTATGGCTAATGTGTACACTTTCCAGCTAAACTAGTAGAAAAAAGAGATGCGCTGAGACGGTCAGTTATTCTGGGTGAGAGGTAAAGGTGGCACAGGCTGGAGAAGTTGCACTGAAACTGGTGAGAAATTTCAGATATAGTTTGAAAGCAGAATTGACAAGGTGTACTGAGGAGTTGGATAGAGGACAAGTGGGAGAAAAAGATGAAGGTCGATACTTTAAGCCAGATGATTCTTTGTTGTGGAAGACTAGCCTGAGGATTATAGATGCCAGTAGCATACATCCCCTAGTGGTGACAAGCAAAAGTATCTCCAGACATTGTCAAAGATCACCTTAGGGATGAAATTATCCTCAGTTGTAAGCCACTGTTTCAGAATAAAGAGGGAATGCATTTAAAAGGGAATTATTAAGAATTTGTTTTAAGATATGCCAATTTGGGATAATTATTTTATATTCTAAAAATCTGATCCAAAGACCCTGGGGAATTAGTAAGTGTCAGATTTTCAAGCCACTGGAACAGCAGTGAGGGTCAGATATGACATCCCATAAAAATAACCTCAGAAACTAGCCGGCTGAGTTTGAGTCCCAAATAGTCAGTTTAGAGCAGCCAAATATATTTTTATTCTATTTTATTATTTTAACTTATTTTTATTGTTGAAAGTATTACAGATATTCCTTTTTCCCCCATGTACCTCCTCCACCTCGCTCCCTTCCCCTCCCCAGGCCAAATACATTTTCTAATCCCCATTGTGAGTGAAGTAGGGCCACTGTGGCTGCTCACTTAGAGCTGGGATGAATAAAACTATCCCCCAGGCGATATCATTCAGTTGTAAAAGTTTAACTACCACTTATACTGTATGCATAAATCAGGCCCTATTTGGTTGGCATGAGTAAATCATTTTGGAAACCCATTTACCATGTAAAATAATGTCTACCTGTGTTAAAGTCTGCATCTCTTAATTCCAAATCTGCCCTACTTAGTGTACTCACTAATATTCTTCGTGGCCTAGTTCTAGTGCAGGATCCCGAGGGGTGAAAATTGAATGGTCATGATCCAGAGAAAAATAAAAAGCAGCAATTTATTTGGTTCTATTTTCCAGCTAGGTTTTTTTTTGTTTGTTTGTTTGTTTTGCTTACCGCTACACTTAAAATTTCATTTATAACAGTACACCAGAGAGCAACGTAACAATTTTAATGTCTTATGAAGTGATCTGTAAAATAATTTCACAAGTTTTGTAATAACACAAATTAGACAACTGTGGAAATAATTTACTCTTTCAGGTTTTAACGGCTTCCGCAGATGAGATCCGCCTTGATGATATTAATACATTTAGAAGGAAGTAATTTACCAAATGCACATTGTTAGCTTGGTTATACGGTTCAACTTCATTTGACTGTATTTCTCCCATAAGAATTGTTTATTGAAATGATGCCCTACAGCTATGAAAATTCAAATTATAACATTTTAAAATGCACTTGCTTGTAATCACAAAGTACAAATTTTCACACTTTTGAACCTTTAGAATACATGCAATGTATAATCTATTGCAATCCTACTCTTGAATTCTTTTGGTGTATTCTTTACTAAAGGTCAGCAATGTAATACTAATTGGGTCAAATTCCCTTAAGCACATTCTCATCTTCTTCTGATGTCTGACAAAATAAAATAACTTTCATTCTAGGCACAATAGAAACTCTAATATGAAGTAAAAACAATACTGGATATTTATAAAATTCTGGAATAATCTTTCTGCAGGGCTTCTTCTTGTGGCTTTTTTTTATTTCTTTGTTCATATGGCTTTATCTGGTTATTTAAACTAAGCATTCGTTATATCAAAAGAGGACATAGTCCCAGCCAGTGTGGCTCAGTGGTTGAGCACTGGCCCAGGAACCAGGAGGTCATGGTTCCATTTCTGCCTGGATTGTGGTCTCTATCCTCAGGGGGAGCCATGCAGGAGGCAGTCAGTCAATGTTTCTCTCTCATCAATGATGTTTCAATCTTTCTCTTCTTCATCCTCCCTCTCTGAAATCAATACAAATATTTTTTTAAAGAAGACATAGGTTTTCCATTTTAAACCTTCATTTTATCATTCTTTAATGAGTTATAAGTTATTTATAATTGTCTGCTTATAAATAACTAGGGGCCTCATGCAGGAAATTCATGCACTCATCGGGGAGAGGTGGGTGTTCCTCAGCCTGGCCTGTGCCCTCCTGCAGGCTGGGAGCCCTTGGGAGATGTCCAAGGGCCTAAGCCGGGAGCCCTTGGGGGAGTGGGCCTAAGCTGGCAGTCGGACATCTTTAGCGCTGCCACGGAGGCGGGAGAGATTCCCACCACCACCGCTGCGCTCGACAGCCATGAGCACAGCTTCTGGCACACTGACCACCAGAGGAGAGCTCCTGCATTGAGTGTTCACCCCCTGGTGGTCAGTGTGCATCAGAGCGACTGGTCGTTCTGCCATTTGGTCGATTTGCATATTAGCCTTTTATTATATAGGATGCTAATAACTATTTCTGAAAGAAGTACAATACTAAAATTCAGAACTAAATTTCTCTATCTTGGACATATGTTTACTAGTGAGCAAAAGGTTCTTTAGCCCTTGTGAATATAAAGCAGTTCTTGAAAGCCTGGGGGTGGTAGTGGTGGTGAACTTGGGTTGCAGTAACATGTGAAAGACAACATCCTATATAATAAAAGTCTAATATGTAAATTGACCAAATGGCAGAATGACTGTGGAATGACCTGTCACTATGATGAGCACTGACCACCAGGGGAAGACACTCAATGCAGGAGTTGCCCCCTGGTGATCAGTGCGCTCCCACAGGGGGAATGCCGCTCAGCCAGAAGCCGGGCTCACGGCTGGTGAGCACAGCGGTGGTGGCGGGATCCTCACCCACCTCCACAGCAGCGCTAAGGAGCAGTGAGCCAAGTGGTAAGGAGCATCAAGCAGGCAGGTGGTAAGGAGCGAGGGCACAGGCTGGGCTGAGGGACCCCCAACTCCAGGGCACAAATTTCATGCACTGGGCCTCTAGTACAAAATAAACTGGATATGTTTAAAGCAGAGGTGTGCGAGTTTCCATGCACCTACCTGGTGGCTATGTGCCTACGTAAGCAATGCCAGCCATACTTTTGAATTCTGAGTCTATGGTCCTATATTATTTTTCTCTCTGAAGATTGGGAATATGTTGGTGACTATGTCAATGAGTCAGTGAGCATTTCCTACATGCCTACTATCAGTGTGAGTTCTGAATATGACTCTGAACTCTAATCATTACATGAACTACAAGAAAAGTAAGGCTAAAGGTTCACCTCAAATTCTTCTATAAGAAATAAACTGTGTTTATTTCCCCTTGTCTGTGTTCATCAAAAGGAAAAACTATGCCCCTAACACCAGTTCCAGGCATGGTGGGGTGTGGGTTGAGTGGTTTCTCTCCAGAAACCTTTCAGTAATGAAGCCCTTCTAGCTGGGAACTACATTCTGTCTGCCTCCCACTTTGAAAAACTTGTTTATCAACTCAGAGATGAATCACTGCAGCATTTATGCTAAATTGGCAATCCAAGGCTACACAGTTATTTTCCACTGCCACAGCTGACTTTCTCTTCTATTTACATCCAAACCTCAGCCCGCTCCTGTTGAAGAGCAAGCCTGGCCTCCTCCCAGACCTTCCAAACCTGATTATGGAGTCCTCCGAGGGTAGGCCTGATTGGTGTGCACTACCTCAGAGGCCAACTTCGGCCTGGGCGGGGCCCTGCTGCTCTGCTCTAATTGGTGTGCTATGGAGAGCTCAGCCACTCTGATCATCGGTAAACAGGACTCGGAATACGAAGTGTCCTGAAAGGATGTGGGGCAAAACAGAGTTGGTCTCCAGCCTCGTTCTCTCTGAGGACTGATAATGTACAAGGGATTTAGAATATAAAGTTTCACATCGACCTTTATTATGCCTTTAAAAAAAGGCTGTCTTTGTGACACAGCATGTTGCAGTTTCTAAAGACCTAGGTTTATGAATTAGAATTGGAATTGGTTCCTCACACATACCAGCTATGTGTCCTTGAGCAAATGATTTGATGTCAAAGTTTCCTCATCTCAGAATTTTGGCTAATATTAGTATTTACCCTAGAGGGTGGTTTTAAGGATTAAATAAAATCTAACTAATAAAAGACAAAGATGCTAATTGACCGTACCTTTGCTATTCCCTAAGCCATGTCCACCAGCCAATCAGAGGGACTCTATGCAAATTAACCCAACCAAGATGGTGGTTGGCAGCCACGGAGCTGGAGCAAGCAGGAGGCTTGGTTGCATTTCGGCCCAATGGTGGAAAGACCAGGCACTATGACGCGCACTGAACACCAGGGGGCAGATGCTCAATGCAGGAGCTGCCCCCTGGTGGTCAGTATGCTCCCACCGGGGGAGCTCTGCTCAGCCACAAGCCAGGCTAATGGCTTCCAACACAGTGGTAGTGTTCTGAGCCTCTCCCACCTCCTCAGCAGTGCTGACTGCAGCTTAGGCCTGCTCCCCACTGGCAAGTGGACATCCCTCAAGGGCTCCCAGGCTTCCAGAGGGATGTCTGACTGCCACCTTAGGCCCGACCCCCCCAGGGAGTGAGCCTAAGCCAGCAGGTGGTCATCCCCCAAGGCGTCCCAGACTATGAGAGGGCACAGGCTGGGCTGAGGGACCCTCCTCCCCCCGAGTGCACAAATTTTTGTGCACCGGGCCTCTAATACAAGATATAAAAGGTAGAACATAGAACCAGGTGCAGGAAAGAGGTTCAAAAATTAGTAGATACTATTTAAGGGTATTATATTCATAGTCTTTTTCCATAATAATCTGATGTTCTTTTAGCTGTTACTACCATTATTCATTTCTCTTTATTTAGTCATTCTCTTGGCTTAAATCTCTTCAGCATCACCTTTTATATCATATCTTTCCTTTCAGCTAAAATAAAAATTCATAAAAAAGAAATAAAGACAAATAATTTATTATGTCTGAGAAAGGGCAGTAATGGATAACACAAATATTACTTTGAAACTCAAACATTAACTTATTTAAAATTAATTGAATTCAAGAGCCTATCTAAAATCTGTTTGTGGTAGTTGCTTGTTCTAGTTTATTCATTTGTGTTTTCAATCCTTTGTGATTTCTAAAAATCTGAATAGACTTGAAACTGGGTAGTTGGGCACTGAATCATAAGAGTGTTTATCTGCAGAATTCATAGGGTGTTGTGTTAAAAATAATACAAATACAGTGTAAAACTCAGAGCAAAGAAAGCCCTTATTCATACAACAGCTGAAACAAAGTCGATTTCTTCCAGAAGATGGGATTTACACATGGATTTTCAGCCATATTGTCTACCACCTGCTACTTGAATGAGACCATAGCTCGCTGTGATGCCTCTGAGAGATATCTATCTTAACCAATCCAGCACTGCAACAACTTTCCTGGAGCATCTGTTCGCTGTTCTTTGGCCACTCAGTTTTATTGATTAAATAACTTTACTACATCTGGTCTTTCAGTGATTTCTGGGCTTTTGATCTCATAGCTTCACAGCTGCATTAATTTGGTAGGGCCACCATAAGAAAATACCACAGGTTGGATGACTTAAACAACAGAATCTTATTTTCCCACAGTTCTGGAGGCTAGAAGTCTAAGATCAAGATGTCGGTTGGTTTGGCCCTAGCTGGCTTGGCTCAGTAGAGAGAGCATTGGCCCAGGGACTGAAGGGCTGAGGGTTTGATCCCAGTCAAGGGCACTTACCTTGGTTGCAGGCTCAATCCCCAGCCCGGTTGGCTGCCTGCAGTAGGCAACCAATCCATGTGTCTCTCTCAGATTGATGGCTCTCTATCTCTATCTCTCCCCATCCCTTCCACTGTCTCTAAAAATGAATGGGAAAATATCCTTGGGTGAAAATTGACCAAAAGAAAAAACAGATGTTGGTAGATTTAGTTTCTTATAAGGTCTCTCTCCTTGGCTTGCAAACAGCTTCCTTCTCATTGTGTCCTCACGTGGCCTTTTCTCTGGCACTCTCCTCTTCTTACAAGGACATCAGTCCTACTGGATCAGGGCCCCAGGTTTATAACTTCACTTATTAACCTCGTTTAATTCTTTCAAAGCCCTATACCCAAATACAGTTATAGTGGAGGTTAAGGCTTCAACACAGTGACATTTGGGGAACGCAATTCAGTCCATTACAGCTTTGCACACTAATCATACGATGAGCATCAATCTCTTTGACCCTGTTTAAGAGAACACTGGGATAGCTACACTTGATTCTACAGGCAGTGTCCAAGGTGTATGATGTTCACCCTAAGGGTGGGGCCTGGGCCAAATGTAATCAAATTACACAGGGCCTGGAAGACACTGAGACCCATTGGCCCTTTGGGCAGGTTAATAAAAAACAGCTTTTTCACTGAAATTATTTAATGATCAGACTAATATTTATTGAGTAAATGGGATGAAAAATACTTTTTTTCTTTTTTGCAGTGAACTGTTTCAAACATACAGAAGTTTTTAAATAATAAAATAAATGCATATGTATTTACCCAACTTTATCAAACTTCAAAGAAATTCTTTTAAAATAATTGTTTTAAAAGAAACATAGTTCTTTTTAAAGAAATAGAATGCAAGCATACCAGATATATGCAAAGCCCCTGTGAATCCCTGCTTGATCATATTGCTTTCCTTCCTTCCCCACGGGGAAACATAATTTTTGAATTTTCACTCCCACGTATGATGTTTTTATATTTTGCTTCATATGAATAGACTATTGTTCTTTTTGATTGTTAAATTTCACATAAGTAGCATTATATTATAAGTAAACCTGGTATTATAAAATATTTTTAGTTCTCTCAATTTGTGGGTTATTTAGCATCGTGTTACTTTTAAGTCACATTTCTCTGATCTCTGGAGAGAATCTTTTATGTGTTTATCAGCAATTCAGTTTTCTTCCTTTTCTCTTAAATCCATTGTTGAATTTTTTATGACATTATCTGCCTTTTTTTAACTGATATTCAGGAGTTATTCATATATTCTATATTCAAGTAATTTGATGAATATATCTTTTCAAATAGGTTTTGCTGGTTCATCATAAATTGGCTTATAGTTTATGGTTAAATAAGTTTATCTTTTGCTATACAGAGAATTTGAATATAATCAAATGTATCTCTCTTTTCTTTAAAATTTTTGAGGGAGGTATTTAAGAAAGCCTTTCCTATTCTGGCATCAAGATCTTCATCTATATTTTCCTCTGAAATTTTAAAGTTCTATTTTCATACCTAACTTCCTAATTCATTTAATGCAAAAAAAAAAGTATGTGACTCTAACCATACTGAATAAATAGATTAGTAGGCATGCTTACTTATTTTATCATCTTTATATGATAGTTTGGATATCTGAAATTTTAAGAAAGATGCTATTCTTTCTATCATTTGTTTTATCTGATGATTTTATCTCATGGTTAACTTGTTCCTTATGAATTTAAAATTTTGTTTTATAAACTCACACTCAAGATTGCTGTGCGCGTGAAAGTCCTAGGAAATGTGGATTTGGCATGTTTCTCCAGAATGGCTATGCTTGGGTTCCATCAGGCACTCCAGGCATACTGCTATCTACGACTTCTTCTAGAATGTCATTTCTGAGTATGGTTTTTAGACCTTATAATCCTGACTACACCTACTTATAAATTCTCAAGACTTACTTTTTTCTACCAGGGTTGGTTTCCCTGATGCTGTAGTTATTCTACTCTTTTTAATGACGGAATAGCCCTTTGGGGATGCCTAGCTTAGTTTAAGATCTTATTTCCAATTCACATTGCTTTCCTGGACCCAAATCCTCATTAAACTTTAAAAGACCAAGCAAAGTTGAATAGAAACCTCCTCCATCAACTTCTCACCACTCCATTTCACAATCCCATCACCCTATACAATGTAAGTGCTTCAAAACTTTTACACTCTTGTCTTAAATATTTCCCTTATTTTCTTGCTTGCTCAGCTATGCATTAAAAATGATTTAAAATATTGTGAGCATTCTAGTTATTTTGCTGCTTATAAATATGTTATAAATGAATGCCTTGCTTTTCTGTTTATAAATATTATATATCAAATAAAATCGCTTACCAATTCACTTTAATTGGGCAAAGCAGTATTTATAATCTAAAGTATATTAATAAATAACTGTGCTATAGTTTCTATTTCCTTTTCAGCATTTTTTTCTATTCAGAAATCACTTGGGAAATATAACACATGGTATAAAATTCAGATTAATTTTCCATAAACAGCACTACATCATAAATTTTTTATTTTCAGAATTTCAACTGACTGTAACTGGCTGCCAAATTTCTGCTGTCATGTAAATAGAAAAAAAAAGAAAGAAAGAAAAAAAGAGGGGGAAAAAATGTCCTCACTCTCTCCACTACTTGGAAGAGGAGCAGGATAATTTAAAATTTTCCAATTTATGCCAATAATGTTTTGGTGTCACATACAGACCATCTCACTTGGCAGTTTCCCAGCTGATCTACTCCTAATATAATCTATCTAGCTGTAGGTAGAATTAAATGATTTAGTATGTATAATCTCTATGTAATTTTATTTCATTCCAGAGAGAACATCCAGGAAAAAATTAAAAATCAACCAACATTTATTTTGCATATCTCTATTTTTGCTTCTTTTTCATTTCAAACCCCTCTTTTTATTTGCTGTCGGGAAATTGGTAGATACCATATGGCTAATATATCAGCCAAGTAAAGTTCTGCTTCAATTGTTAGTGTTACCAGAAATATATTCAACATCTTTTTATTTTTTGCTGTGTCATCTCAAAGAATGAGTCATATGGCAGAATCAGACAAATAGAGCCCAGTGTAAGAGAGTTTCTAAAATTAAAGGAGATAAGAATGAGAGTGAAGCATGTAAGTGCTTCTCAAATTGTGCCTTTCTTTCCAGTCAACAGACCTGGCCTGTGAGAGCAAGAGGCCATTCCAGAGTCCCTGTTCTCCACTCAGTGGAGTTGATATGTATCTTTTAAAAAAATACATATTTTTATTTTTTCAGAGGGAGAGGGAGAGAGATAGAAATATTAGTGATGAGGGAATAGTTGATCAACTGCCAATTACATGTCCTTCCTTCCCCCTCCCCTCCCCCCCGCCACCCTGGAGATTGAGCCCACAGCTCCAGAATTGAACCATGACCTCCTGGTTCATAGGTAAACACTCAGCCACTGAGCCATGCTGGCCAGGTAAAAGCTAATTTACGTACACATGGTGCTTGGTGTAACTGCTGAATCACAGAATGAATGAATA
>NW_006383010.1:3729192-3736333 GCF_000327345.1 Myotis davidii | reverse complement strand
AACAATTTATAATGATAATATCCATCAACAAGACATACCAATTATAAACCTTTATGTACATAATATTGGAGTTTCAAAATACATGAGGTAAAAACTGATAGAATTGAAGGAAGAAACAGACAATTCAACAATATCAGTTGAAGTATTTAATATTCCATTTTCAATCATAAAGAGAATAACTAGATAGAAAAATAACAAAATAAAATACATAAATGTTATAAACCCACTACAGTAACATGGAGGAAAGATCATGTGAGAACATAGCAAGAAGGCAGCCATCTGCAAATCAAAGAGAGAGGCTAGCTTCCAGAATGTCAATAAAATAAATTTATGTTATTTAAGCTGCCCGGTCTGTTGTATTTTGTTAAGGCAGCCTTAGCAACCTAATACAAAGGACTTCAACTCAAGAGTCTGGCCAGAGAGGCCACAGTGCTAACCACTAGTCTAAGGTATTGTGGCTTACATGTTTACTCTCATTTGCCTTGATTTTTAAATATGTATGAGTCATTCTAATCTATCTATGTGATTAATACCCATTTTCACCCTTTTATTCCAGACAATTATAGACAGCTATTTAGGCATCTAAAACTCACCTGAGGTTCTGAGTAACTTGTGATAAGTTTTGTGTTTGTCCCACAAACGATGAATCTCAGCCCACCCCTGGTTCTAGACCACCCATTTTAAAAGGTATAAAATAATTCTGTGAAGAAACTGTTTCAGAGACAACCTGGAGGTTCTGGACACTAAAAAAAAAACTAGAGATAGAAAATACCCCACTGGAGGAGTTTGGTTAGCGTAATATTGCCTCCATTCATCCCACCAGGATTTCATCTCTGCTCTGTGATTACTTAAAGAAACCAGAGGAAATGACAGCCTCCTTATTGAACATGCTGTATATCCATGGCCTCAGGAGATCCGGCCCAACATTTTAGAAGAGTGCATAGGCAGCAGGTGAAATCTGAGAGCTTTTTGCCTAGACCAATACAGAAATTAACTGTAAGAGAAAAATAAATGACTAAGCAATTGTGATTTCAAAAAAAAAATTCAATTATCAATTCCAACCAATATGAAATATCTTCTTAATGTGCAACAAAAATGTCAAGAGCATTTATTCTTAAGTCAGTAGGTATTTAGCTTCCTATACTCATAAGATTTTCTTTTATTTCTTTTAATTTGCAATAACTGGGACACATTGCATTGAGTCATGTGTCGAAAGTGTTGGTGATAAAAGAAAACACATCACAGTAGCAAAATTCCTACAATATACATTTCTTAAAAACTAAATTGGGCTTATGATTTCAATGCTTATATTCTGTCAGAGTTCAAAATGCCTATAATGTCAATCAACTGGAAAGATTTCTGGCACTATTGATATGTCAATCAATTGAAAAGACTTCTGGTAGTATTGACAATTTATCCATCTATAAAGCAAGTAGAAATGTTATATTTAAAAAAAATAATGATAATACCAACCTGGCAAGAAAATAAAGGAAATACTTAAATGATAAGTACAAGACAGGTATAAAAAATCCAAAAAAGGATATCAAATATTGATGACAGACATTAATCTGAGTTCTTTTGCTACTCCTGTTTCACCTAAAGGTTTGGTTAAAATAGTTACTAAAAGTACAGGAGACAACGCAGGGCTCTGAAACACAGAGCAGTGAATGAATTCGGGACTACCTTAAAACCCAGGTTAGAGACTTGGTTGTTGGGGGAGGGCAATATTTAATCTCCATCATTCACTACTGCAAACATCAATTCTATGTAGGTCAAGGATTAAATGTCAGAAGCAAAACTGTAAAGTACTTTGGAAAATAAAGAAAAAACACATTTCCTAAAGAAAAATATTAAAAATTTAATGTTGAAAAATAGGAAAGACTTAAAATTAATAGGTTGGAACACAAATTAGGAATTTATATTAATAAAACAAAATCCACAAAATTTAACATGAAGGAAGAGACAAATAAAAAAATATAATGAAATTAGTGAAATAGAAAACAAAGGTACAATAGAGTTTCAACTAATCAATCTATAGAAGGCCTATAGCAATCCTAATAAAAGACATATTAATAATGAATAGTAGAGAGGAAAGATAAGTATGAATTCAAGATATGTATTTCAAAAAGTGAAGATTATTATAAAATGTAGGCAAATGAATTTGAAAACTTTATAGAAAATGGTTAATTTTCTAGAAAAATACATACAATAACAAAGCTGATTCAACTAGAAACTGAAAATTGCAATAGACCTCAAATCATTGAGGAATGGAATTAGGAGTTTAAATATTTGCATAAGGAAAATACCAGTCTCAGATAATTTTAATTGAGTTCTACCAAACATTCAAAGAAGAAATAATCTAATCTTACCTGAACTCTTTGGAAGGTTAAACCTTTTTAGAAATATACACATAAATGATAGTGCTATAGATAAAATAAAATTAATAACATATTTTGGATAATTATTTGTAAGCAGAAACCAGAAGGCATTATGTAGAGACATGAATGAGGATTTAATACTATTGATAATGGCTTTTCTTTCCCCTCTCACCATATATCCCCCCTGTACTCTCTTCTACCTCCACTCTTCCTCCCCACTGCAGTCATCACACTCTTGTCCCGTCCATGAGTTCTCTCTCTCTCTCTCTCTCTCTCTCTCTCTCTCTCTCTCGGCTCAATAATGGTTTTAAATCCTTTTTATCTTAGGCTGAATAGTGAATATATGGGTACTTCTGTTATTCTCTATATATACTCAAAAATTCTTCACTATTAGCAATTTCAAAATAGTTTAAGACCAAAATGCTTAACTTTTTTATTTGATTTTTCAATAAATTATACATTCACACAGTTCAACAATAAAAAAAATGTAGAAAGATGAGAAGTGAAAATTTCTTTCCCATCCTTGTTTCAATCCACTCAATTTCTAACTCTCCCAACAACCAATGTATTAATCCCTTTACATTCTTCTGCATGTCCTTATTATACAAGCAAATGTGAACATTTACTTTTAGTTTCTTCCCCATGCTTTTACATTAAGTATAACAATATAACATATTCTGTACAATAGTCTATACCTTTTTTCTTTCTGAATATATCTTAGAGATCTTATTATTTCAGTATATAAGTGTTCCCTCATTTTTTTAGATTTGTATAGTATTCTAGTTTAAGCAGATTATATCAGCTCTTTTCCATGTATATGTCATATTTCATATTTTTTTACATTTCTTTCCAACTGCTGTTCATGCAATTATCCTTCGAATACCCTTGGAAGTATATTTAAATATATCCTATGAAATATTTCTCATGTGTGGAAGTACATTTGAAGGATAAATTTTCAAAAGTGGAGTGGCTAGGCTAGGTCAAAGTCCACTTCCTTTTGTAGTTTTGATAGATATTGATACTGCCAAATTGTCATCTATCTTAAAAGCAATATAAAGGAGCACTTATTTCCCTTTTGCATCTTTTCATATTTTTAAAGACACTATATTTCCTTTTCTATGAACCATTTGTTTATATCAGCTGCTCATTTTTCTATTGGATTTTTTCTTTTTCTGTTCAATTTCTAGGAGCCTTTTAATGTATTAGAAAATTTGGCTCTAAGTGTATGATATGAATTTAAAAATTTTCCCTAATTTTTCACTTTGTCTTTTGACTTGGCTTATAATTTTTTCCATGCAGAAATTTTTGAATTTTATTTACTCAAATGTATCTTTTTTTCTTTTTCGAATTTAAATCATAGGTGTAAAAGCCTCTGTTTCGAAATTATCAAGGCATTCTTTCATGCTTTCTACTGATACTTCAATGGTTTACTGATTTTTATTTGAATTTTTAATACATTTGAAATTTATCATAATATATAGTATGATGTATGGAGCTATGCTGTTTTTAATCCTAATTTGTTTTCTCATAGAGAAATAATATTTAAAGTAGATTACTCTCAATTTAGAATACAATAATACTATTGTTTTAAGACAATATGTATTATTTTAAGAGAGTATTATTCTTTGTAACATTTATATTCTCAGTATGGGTCTAATACAGTGTTTTCACACATTATTTTAAAAGCCATGAAAAAGCAGCTAAAAAATCAGGTCAAATGATAATGGCTAAGTAACTTCAAAGCCACCCTTGCCCAAATTCAACAATAGCAGCCATGCTGAGACAACCTTGGGCATAATCTGAAGCAGTTGGCCCTTTTACTCCCTTCCGGGCTGAATTAAATACTTTTGTTTGCTTAGATTAACTGATTAATATCCATAGTTCTCTACAATATTTTTTTTAAGATTTGAGAAAATTCAATCTGTTAAAGATTCCAGCCCATAACATTCCTATAGTAAATCCTATGAGAAAAGCACACCATAAGGTAATGCAGTAGGAGAAACACCTGAATGAATGAATGAATGAATTTGTGGGGAAGCTCTCTCTCAAACAGAAGCATAGCACTCCTGTTTACCTAGTTGCTTGCCAGCCTTTATGATAGCAAAAGTCTCCAATAACCTGGCCTTCTACTTGCCTTCAATCATGGACAAATGTAGGGAAGATAATCAAGAGATAAGTTGAGTGGCTATAATGAGCTGCAACCCATCCCATTTTCTGGAAGTCAGGAACATATGCTTCTAAACACAGACAGTCAACATCACTGAGTGACTATTGTTTTATTTAGACACTAGAGACCCACTGCACGAATTCATGCACCGGTGGGGTTCCTCAGCCTGGCTGGTGATTGGAGCCAATCAGGGCCATCTCGCCCAGTCCTGATCAGGGCCGATTGGGGCCAGTGGCTGGGAGGAGGGACTGCAGGAGGTTGGCTGGCTGGGGGAGGTTGGCTGTGGGAGCTCACTGACCACCAGGGGGCAGCTCCCGCATTGAGTGTCTGCCCCCTGGTGGTCAGTGTGCGTCACAGTGGTCATTCGTTTGGTTTTTTGGTCACTTAGGTTTATATATATATATAGATAGGCTTGATAAAGTTTCACCTTCCTGCAAGACTGGGCTCATTCATATCTACTGATTGCTAAGATGCTGAGAGAATTGGAATAGTGGATGTGTTCAATCTGTTCCTAATTTGAATGTCCCTGAGTATTGCCCTCTTTGTGTTAGCAGATGTTTACCTAGTATAATACTGCTGCAGAATTCCAACCACAGAAAACGGTATGGGGAAAATGAAATGGTGTCACATGCAAGTAGAATAGAATTTAAAATGGTTGGAGAGCAAGGGAGAAGTTATTCAAAGCAACAACAAATCACAAGATTGGTTGAACCTTGGTTCTAGTACCAGCATTTCCCTTAATTGGTTGTGTGACTTCTAAGAAGACAGACCTGATGGGTGTCCATTTATATACAAATGAAATGAGCAATTTGGATTACTCAATCTTTAAAGGATATTCTAGCAATAGCATTTATCATTCTCAAGGAAAGAAAAAAAGAGAAGTAGTTTTTTTTATTGTGATGAGCGGACCATGCCTGAGGGACAAGAAAACTTTTGGTTTATTTTTACTTATGTGTTATTAATTACCAATTGTAGTGAGGACACAGAGTAATTGCTGGGTCTTATGTTAGACATATGTTTGCTATAAAACTGCCAGTTTTCCAAGCGGATAAACCAATTTTAAATTTCCACCAGCATCATTTAAGAATTCCTATTACTCTGTTTTTTTAAGTCTTAAAGTTTTTCTATAGTTTGTTTTACCATTCTTGAGAAAATTTTGTTAAAACATTTTTACAATTCCCTAATATTAAATGACAAAAGAGCAACTGTGGCAAAATAAGGTTTAAAATCCTTTGCTCTTAAAAATGCTTTCAAATACCTTTACTGAATAAGTTGTGTAAAAATCACTATTTTTTTTCTAGAGACTGGTTAAAATCTTCACTATGTAACCATGAGGGAAATAAATTTATAAGGACTTCATAAACAAAGAATTCACACACAAAAAGGCAATCTGAAGGGCAGCTATACTTTCTTGCATCCAGAAACAAGATGCTTTATTATGACTATAATAGATTAGCTATTTTTCTTCATAAATATAATGAATCAATTGGTGCTGGTCTGAAATATTCCTTTAAGAAAGTCAGTATGTGAAATTAAAGTCAACTTTTCTGTTCATTACTTAACATGACATCCAATCGGCCCTAAAATAGACACTCTCCTTTTATATGCATAGACATAGGGAAAATTCATGTTTCCTTTGGATGGAAGTCATTTGCTGGTTGTTGGTGTGTTGTTGTTGTTTTTTAATTTCATAAAAGGAACACTTACTGACTCATGGCTTCTTCTAAAGGAGTTATAATCAATAGTTACAGCATCCTCTACTCTGCCCATACTTTCAGATTTTCTCATGATGAGTTTTTCAAGGTTTTTTTTTATAATATGATCGCTTTCTAACTTCTCATTAAATTGTACATACCAGCAAGAAGTAATCCTTTCAATACTACCTAAATTAGCGCCTCTGGAATCATAATGGTTCAGATATACCAAAACCTATTCAGGAAAACCATGGTTTTGTGGTTCTGACTGTGGATAAGGGAAAATAACAGATTAAATAGAAAGATTAAATTTTCTATCAGAATTTGTTTATCTTTGGTTCTTCTTTTCTGATGAAAATCAGTGTATATTTTTCAGTTATAATGAATTAAAGCAGTATAGAATTTGCCTTAAAATGAACAAAATTGGACAGGAGCTAGCATATTGTGAGATTCGTTTCCCCTGAGCATCTGCAACCCTGGCAGCCACTGAGCAGAAAGGAAGGAACCAAAGAAGCCCGATAGCCATCCCCATGACAGCACTGATATGAGATTGTATCGCATTTTTCTAAGAAAAGAAAAAGACCAGATTATTACAATCTAGCTCATACTGCTGACACAGTCATTGCCCCATTGCACAGATGAGGAAACAGTGCCAGCGGTCACACAGATTAAACTAGTAAGTCTTCATCACACTTAAAACGCCCCCCGGCAGTGTATAACTTTAACTGCTTTTTATTATTTTTTTTGAATTTTATTTTATTTAAAGTATTGCAGATAGTAGTACATATGTCTCCTTTCCCCCCACCCCCATTGACCTTCAGCTTTAATAGCTTGTATTTCTGCAGAACTAAACACTATTGTGTTAAATAGTGTTTGCTTAATCTCAAAAATATTAAAGGCAA
>NW_006383010.1:3726073-3729099 GCF_000327345.1 Myotis davidii | reverse complement strand
GGCCCCTCCTACCACCCCACCCCCAGCACATGCCCTCACCCTCCACACACCTCAGTGTCTTTTGTACATTGGTTATGCTTATATGCATGCATCCAAGTCCTTCAGTTGATCTCTTACCTCCCCTCCCCCCAACACTCCCCAGCCTTCCCACTGTAATTTGACAGTCTGTTCAATTCAACAAAAGGAAAATAAACAATCCAATCAAAAAATGGGCAAAGGACCTAAATAGAATCTTTTCGAAAGAGGACATTTAACTGCTTTTTGTATGTCTTCTCCACTAGAGTGTGACTTTCGGAAGGGCAGGGGCGTTTACTGCTGTATCCCTCTAGAATGGGCCTGAGGCACAGTAAGTGCTCAATAAATATTTGTTAATGTTAAAAATGAAATAAATTGAGGTCATCATTGAATCTGCTCCACTGCTTCAAGGGGAAGACTTTATAACTGCATGTCCAGTCTACCATTCTATAAGTGAAGAAGTGGCTTTCTTGTGATTTGAACTTATACCAATTTTATCAAATATATTTGATTGAACCAACAATAAATTCCAAATAATATTGCACTATAGACACATGTTTGAAGTCCATTTAAATGCCTTTTATACTTCCAAATACTAACACCAATTTCATATATCTCCATATTTTAATGACCCATTTATTCATAGCTACTTGATATGGTAAGTCTTCTAATTTTATAGGGATTTGGTTTATATTGAAAAAATTGAAAGGGTATATATGCACATTCACATTCCTGAATTTGAATTTTCATTTAGTGACATTTTATTTAACAGAATTCTATCCATCCTCAGAAATAAAAAAAGACATGAAATAATTTTTACATGAAATGAAACATTAATACTAGTTTTAAGAATATAATAGTGACCTGTAAATTTTCAAAATCCATTTAAAAGGTGAGATCATTAAATTTACCAAGAAACATATTCCTAGAATTCAATCATAAAAATAACTTGTGAAGAAAACACAACTCAGTAGAAGATAACATGAACTATCTTCCGCCTAGTGTGTATATTTGATCTTGAACCCTTTTTTTTAAAGTGATGCTAAACACAGTCTTGAAGGTTGGCGGAGGGAAATGGCTTCCCCTGTACAGACTGTCGAGGCTCACATAGTAAGACACGCAAGAAAAGTCTACCTTTTCCTGAATAAGAACCATTTAGTCTCATCTCAATAGGTCTTCCAAAGTCCTCATTAACCCTGATTGCCATATATGGATGTAACTGAAAGGACACATGAACCATATTGATTACCAATATGCTGCAGAGGACCCATCACAAAGCCACTAGAAGACTGGATGTCTTCTGAAAACATTCTCAAACATCTATCCTTATTCTTCCGGTTATAGTTCCTTCTTCAATATCACTGGCCAATATTTTATTTTCAGTGTCCTCAAAATAGAAGGCCTCTTAGATTATAAAGCAGAGGCTTGAAATTACAGTGTAGAGAAAGGCACAACAGTGTCTTGGAGAAAAAGGAATAACATGGGTTTTTGTCAAAATGAAAGGATAAATTGCAAACGATAAAAATAAGAAATCCATCACATCAAGAGCCAATATCTAAGATATTTGTTTACTAAAATTATGAAGTCAGTCCAAATAGTAGAGAATATAAGCATAGAGATAGTTAAGGATGATAAATTATGATTGCAAGGTTCATAAAATGATAGCTGCAGTTAAAATATAGAAAAGAGGGAGAAAGTTGGAAAACCAGTTAAAATAATGAGTCTGAGCAAATCACTTTCATGTGGGGTCAGAACTATAAATTTTAAAAATAAAAAACATGTAAAGATATAAAATATAATATCTTATATCTTAAGATAAGGTTGATATAGGTTTCTCTTATGGGGTTTTATAGACTAATTGGTTTCAATATCTAGATTTCTAGATCACAGAGAGATCTTAGAAACACCTAAAGGCTTTCTCATTCATCTTCTAATCAAAGGAGATTATATGATGAGTTTTTCAAGGCTTCTTTTCCTTTGCTTTTCCAGTAAAAACAACTATATAGGCATTTTCTCTTAATCTGACTTCCAGTATTGGAAAAATAATGATCTTTTAACTTCCTGCAATTTTTTAGCATTGGAATTAACTAGGGTAATCAATGAAAAACAATTTACTGCCCTAGCTGGTTTGGCTCAGTGGATAGAGCATCAGTCTGCAGACTGAAGGATCTCAGGTTCGATTCCCGTCAAAGGCACATGCCTGGGTTACGGGCTCAATCCCCAGTGCGGGGTGTGCAGGAGGCAGCCAATCAATGATTCTCTCTCATCATTGATGTTTCTCTCTCTCGCTCTCTCTCTCTCTCAATCAATCAATCAATCAATCAATAAAAATACATATTTTTAAAAAAAGAAAAACAATTGACTACGGTTTCAAGCTCAAACTAACTTTTCATTGGAAGAATCTTATAGTCTCTCCAAAAGTAAGTATAAACCATGTGTATGATATAGGGCCTAATAATCTTAGAGTAACTTCCAAAGATAAAAAACATTGATGAAAAACTTATGTTTGGAGGCAGAGATCCAATTTGGGGAAGAGGAGGATATAATTTTTGACTCATGATTATATCATTCTCACCAAGAGAGAGAAAAATTCCCCCTTTGAAGATAAATAACAAAACGATGTTCCTTATTAAGAAAAAAATCTCTCCTGTAATGCCTACTACTGGCTACTATATAATTTGCTGAAATAAATTAAGATCTTCGTGCAATCTTTTTGGCTATGCTACTAAATTCCAGGCACTATTCAAGGCACCAATAACACAATAGTAAACAAGACAAACATCCCTGCCTGTGTAAAGTTCACGTTCTATTAGGGGAAAATGTATAAAATAAACAAAATAAATAAGCTATGTGGTGTATTAGAAGGTGATAAAAGCTATGGAGGAAAAACAGAGCAGTAAAGGAAAATATAAAAAACAGATAAAGCCATGTATTTTAAATAGGGAAATCTAGAGAGTTCTAAAAAGGTTATATTTGAGCAAAGATCTGAAGGAGATGAAGAAATAAGTCAA
>NW_006383010.1:3702226-3726048 GCF_000327345.1 Myotis davidii | reverse complement strand
GAAAGAGACAGAAGGAGCAAAAGTTCAAGTTCTGATGTGGAGGGATGCTTGGTGAGTTCTGGGAATAGCAAGGATGACAGTTTGGCAAGAAAATTAAGGGAAAACATTTTTTAAGAGGTTATCTAAATAGGGTGGTGAAGGCCTGGGGCAGAGGTGGCCTAGAAGGGGTCAATGAGGGGGAAAGGGGACATATGTAATACTTCCAACAATAAAGATTTTTAAAAAGTGAGATGATTTAAGTAGAGTCAGGGGTGAGAAGGTGTATTACTTAGGGCTTTAGAAGCAAGAAATTAAAGTATTTAATAATTACATTTGCATTGTATAGGCAAAAGGGCCAACTCGATAAAAAAAAAAAAATGTGCTATTCTGCTATCCTGGTGCTTACAAACTTCCTATCAGCCCTCCTTGTACTCCATTATAAGGGCTCTGGATGGTACTTGGCTGCAGGCTTTGAGGAGTGAAATCATCTAAGTTCACTCTTGCTAACATGTTGTAACTTGACTCTAGGGGCCAAGGGCCAAAGCGTGGAGACTAGTTTTTAAATTAAAATATTCCAGATGGAGAACGTTAATGTTGGTCCAGAAGATAGTGTGAGAGACGTGGTCAGAGTATGAATACACTTACTTTGAAGAAGAGCCAACAGGATCAGCTAGTTGATTGGATGTGGTTTTGAGATTAGAGAGAAAGAAAGATGACTCCAAAGGTTTAAGCCTCAGACCAGGGGTGGGCAACCCCTGGCACGCGTGCCAAACATGGCACGCCAGTAACTTTTACTGGCACACGAAACCCTCTCTTATAATCTTCCATTTACAATTTTTTTCTTAATATCAACTTTTTTATTTTTCAGATAAATTCAGTCTAGGTGCATCTTAGATAAATAAATAATTTTACATAACAAGTTATGTTAAAGACCATAGACCCTCTCCCTTCCTCTCTGTATAAAATCAATAAAATATATTTTTTAAAAAAGAATCATTTAACTAAAAAATAAATGAATAAATAAATAAATAAATGTATTTTTCGTCATCATCTACTGTGCTTTTGTCGCTCGAATGAATTTTATTATTTCTTCAAGGTTCTTCACATACGTACATCTTAAGAGATATCAAGTAGGCGTAACATGTTCTCAAAAAATTAGGGTTGGCATGCAGAAGAATTTTGAGTCAGAGATTTTGCTGGTTTTGGCACGCACTCACAAAAAGGTTGCCCACCCCAGCCTAGACACTTGAAGGTTAGAGTTGACAGTGAGATGAGAAAGCTGAAGAGGAGGCAGGTTGAGGGTGAAGGAAGAAAAGTTTGGTTTTGTAAATGTTGAATGTAAAATGTCTATTAGACATCAAAATAAAAATGTTTAGCTATATGAATTCAAATAAAAAGGTATTACCAGTCTTTTCTATGAATCCCATATGCAAAAACCATTTAATAACTTTCTGGTACCAAACCCTGTCATTATGTATTTTTTTAATGTTTAGGTTAGAATTTATAAATCAGCATGCAAATATTTTAATACTATTCAACAGAGTGAATTGTGTTTATATGCATATATGATAGTATTTTTTTTCTTAAAAGGCAACAAAGTATTTATGGTTTCTGTCTGGTAACTTTATGATTCCAATTAGAAAAAAAAAGGGAAGAAGAGAACAAGCTTATTTTTACTTTTAGAGAGGCGATGCTCCGAGACAGGATTTTTCATGATGTTGCTGTGTGAAGACAGACCATCACATCCTCATGGCCTCTTTTCATTGGCCAAGTATTTAACTCTTGATAACAGAAACCCATGGTTTTTAAAAATAATTTTCTATATTTATAATTAATAATACTATTTCAGAGGGGAAGGGTGGAAAGAGATTAACCAAAGAATGTACAGGCATATATGCATAACCCATGGACACAGACAATAGTGCAGTGAAGTACTGGGAAGGAGGCAGGAGCTGGGTGTAGGGGGTCAATGGAGGAAAAGGGGAATACTTGTAATAAATAAAATAAATTAAAAATATAATACACTCTAATGTCCTTTATAGTGACAAGAAGTGAAGACCATATCTCTGGCTCTTCATGCATGCTCTGGTTGTCCTGGGTTTATTTCCCCTCAGGATGCTTATGTAGTCGTTGCTAGAAACGTGGGCTCCTCCTGACATGGCTTTAGGGAGAGGTGGCAATAACAATTCTTGTTTACTTCAAAAACTTTGTATGGGAAAACCATCTGCGTCTGAGCCAAAGAAAGTCTACTGTAGAGGGTTCTAGTTAAGTGACTCTTTACCCTCGTTAGATTATATTTTTTCATCCATAGGTAAGATAAATGAGAAAAACAGTAGATATAATACATATTTATTGAGTGAGCATTTTTTCTTCCAGTCAGGTGAATATTTTTATTTTACTTAATATTTTGAACTGGGATTATTTTAAATAAGATTTATTGAAACCAATGCTTTCATGTAATTCAAATTTCTGAATGTAGTCACTTGTCTAATCCAATAATTTTATGTGAAGTGTGGAAATAATATTTTTTTACTGATCATTCTCGTTGCTATATGCAACTTAAAAGTTAATTTACTTCCTTTGTCAAACGAGCTTTGAAAGCTTGTCTAGAATACTGAAAATATCATCTTGATAAAATGAACTGTGCTTTCCCCTTTAAGCACCACGCATTCAAATTGGAAAATGTAGTGTATCCTCACCTAAAAAGCTATCTACAATTCCTCTCATAACAAAGTTATTGTTGTCCATTTTAGGAATACCCATTTCACAGATACAGCAGATCTAGTACTACCAAATTGAGCATTCACCATATGCAAAATAAATGCTTTTTTAAAGCAGATGTGTACTTCTTTAAAACTTATATTACACTACTTATGACAATGTGTGGAAATAAACATGTTCCTCAAAAGTCAAACATATTTGAGCTAAATAGTACTGTGCTCAGTATTTTTATCTAAGACTTGAATAATTACTTCTTAGAAATCTTATTTTTTCTGAAAGTTTTAAAAACAAAAACTACTTGATCTTTGGAATTTTGCTTATCTTTTAAACAAATATAAAAATTGAAAAACTGGATTAGAAACAAAATGCTTTGCATCTCTTTTATTTGTAAACCCATTTTATATAGTTTATTGCAATTTTTCAAAATAGTTGAGGATTAACTCACTCTTAAAAGTTTTAAAATTGCCGAGACCGGTTTGGCTCAGTGGATAGAGCGTTGGCCTGCGGACTGAGGGGTCCCAGGTTCGATTCCGGTCAAGGGCATGTATCTTGGTTGCGGGCACATCCCCAGTGGGAGATGTGCAGGAGGCAGCTGATCGATGTTTCTCTCTCATCGATGTTTCTAACTCTCTATCTCTCTCCCTTCCTCTCTGTAAAAAATCAATAAAATATATATTAAAAAAAAAAGTTTTAAAATTTATTTTACTAGTCATCTATGTCCCTCTCATTTACCATAAGAAATAATTTTGACAGAATAAATGAATTGAAATCATTAAGGACAAAAATATTTGAATTGAAACTAAGTCAAATACTGACCAAACACCTTCTAAATGTCCTTTATGTACTATGAAAGTGCATTTTAAGTCCTATACTTATATGGTTCCTAAATATTTTTTTATATTTCAACAGTACCATTTGCATTCCTCCTTCTATGAAAAATAGCACAAGTTGGGTGCTTAAATCCACACAACTGCTATTTTGCATTATTTCCTACAGTCCAGGAGAATAAATTTCTACACTGAACACAGAAGACACTTCATAGTATTATCTCCACGTGTGGGATTAATCTATGGATGTTTACAAAATAACTTGATTTCATGAAAGAAAATTATATTTTCTACGTCATTAAGATCATAATATAATAATGTTTCAAGGCTAAACGTCCTTTTGTATTTTTACTGATTTGCCTGATTTCAAAAAGCAAGTAGTGCTGAATCATTTCAATAACAGATTAGAAAGCAGATTTTTCAACTGTCTACTTTTGTTCCAATATATTTTATATTACCTGCCATTCTTACATGGTCTAATGGTCTCATAAATTTAAAATACACCACCATTTTTAGGCTATATCTCTATTTAGTACATACAACATGGAATATATGCCTATTCCCTTATTGATGTAAACAAATATAAATACCATATCCTAAAGTACAAATACCATGCCATAGCTCTGCTCATTTTGTGTGTTGAAAATCATTCCAAAGTAACCTCATGTATGATGGCAATTTTTCAAGTAATTACATTAATACACACAAAATAAGAAGCAAAGAGATAAATTATTAACCAGACCAATTAGACATTTAGATAAAACATCACAAGAGTGCGTAGTCTCTCAGCAGGTTTTCCTGATATAACTTTTCTAAAGGCCCATGGACTTGTCCATAAACCTTTATGTTGTTTCTAGAAGAAAATGCAGTCTGTCCCTGAAGTCACACTGCCATGAGTCTAAGGGTTTCTTTTTGTGAAGAGAAATATGTTCCCAGATGTCTGAAACAATTTTCCATTTTCTTGATGCATGAGAGACATTTCTGTTCCCTCAGGAATATTACAGATACTTCAAATGTTTAATTTAACAATGTGACCTAGTTTACAACATTCAGAACCTAGATGTTTGGTTTTCCTTCTTATGAATATATGAATTTTCAGTACTGTAAAGTAAACAAGCACTTTATATGAAAAGACTTAAGGAATGTCTTTGCCTACAGTTATGCAAACTATGACTGAAATAGAAGAACTAGTGCATGCCCACTTCAAAAACTTGCTTGCAAACTCTATTTAATACTTGTATATTGTTTTAGCATAGTCACTTGGAGGCATATTTTTCAGGGCCAAAAAATCGTCTTATACGCCGGCAAATACGGTACTCGTTTTCACAAAATGTTCTTTTTCAGTCGTCGACGAGTATACTAAGAAAATATGGTAAAAAAAATATGGTTTATAGGAAGACAAGTTACAAACTGTTTTCATAACCAGCATCAAAAATACTATATAGAACCAAAATAAAAAAATTAGTCTGAAAAAGAAACGTTTTTAACAAAAAAATTGTTGGGGAAGGGGTTTAAAGGAGCTTTGAAAGTAGGTGCTCCTGAAACATCAGGAGAAAAAAATAAGAGAGAATATACAAGAATACAAGATAGAGCAGGTGGGGTAGGAGAAATGAACAACTGGCCTATTCCAAATCAAATGTGATAATTCTTTGATGTCTACATATTTTTAGGAAGAAGATACTTAAAAAAGAAAAAAAAAGCATAGCTCTCAAAATAGAGACAAATTCATTAGGGCAAATAGTCTAGTGTTTGTGTGTGCGTGTGTGTGAGTGGGAGCATAGTACTACCACAATTAAATTGAAATATAGGGTTGCTTCTTTGCTAAGTTATGTAACAACAGACACAACTACAAGACAGAAAATCACATGGCAGGAGAGGGAAAATCCTAAACAATGCTAGTAAACTGAGGGAAAATTTTATAAAGTTGGCCAAATATCCCTTACCTATGCAGCTTCTAACACATTCCTGGAAAATGAGTTACAGACTGAACTAGATCTAGCTAGTTCAAAAGGCATCATTGTTGTAATTTTGTTCATTCATTTAAAAATATACAATCCAGCGAATCCTCAATTGCTCATTAGAAGAAGAACAGATGAGCAGCCCTGCCTCTGCAGATTTCCAAACATAGGGCAGAGAGACAGTGTGAATGATACTTATAATTAGATAGGTATATACGTAAAACATATGCCTTCTGACTTATTTTCGTATGATACCAGTCCAATGATGGGGAAAGAAGCTGGCTAAGCCGATTGACACCCGAAGCTGGTAGAATTCTGCAAATTGGCAATAAATGAAAAGAGAAATGAATGGGAATGAAAAGTTCACTGCCTTCTGTACTTAGTTTCTACTTTATTCCAATGCATCATGTTGCCTAACACTTGCTTATCCTATATAATAAAAGGCAAATATGCAAATCAACCAAATGGCAGAACCACTAGTCACTATGATGTGAATTGACTAGCAGGGGGCAGACACTCAATGCAGGAGCTGCCCCTGGTAGTCAGTGCACTCACTCCCACAAGGGGAGTGCTGCTCAGCCAGAAGCCGGGCTCATGGCTGGCGAGTGCAGCGGTGGTGGCAGGAGCCTCTCTCACCTCCACAGCTAAGGATGTCCAACTGACTGACTTGGCCTGCTCCCGCAGGGCTAAAGCCATCAGTCAGGGCTGGGCTGAGGGAACCGCCCCCCCCCCAAGTGTACGAATTTCGTGCACCGGGCCTCTAGTATAGTACATAAAGTTCAAGGCTGTAAAATGTATGTCAGATTAGAAAATGGTAAGAACACCAAGGTCAGGGTTCTTATAAAGATAAGAGTTGCTGCGGCTTTCTATCCCCAATTCATTCCCATCTCTATGTTATTTATCGGTGGAACAGAGTACCTACCAGTCATTATCCTTCCACACCTGACTGGAGGTTAGCATTTTTAAGGGATCTTTCATTTATGTATATTTATGTATGTTTACAAATATTAGACTGTCCACTGGTGATACTGCAGATTGATGTACTGATCTTGATTTTAAGATTATTGGCTGTAGAGTTATAACTGAAAAATTTTAAGTTTTTAGTGAAAAAGTATGTAAAGGCTGCTACACGACTTTATTTCTGTTGGTTTCCAAGAGTTCCTTGAAATATTTTTCTTTCAAAAGGATATTTTAATGGTGAGTTCTCAATCTCAAAAATTACCACTCTGAAGAGGTGGTAAAATTTTTGCTTTTTTCACACTGGAATTTGAAATTTAAAGTAAGATTTTTAAAATGTGCTATAATTGCAGAATTTTTATGAAATAAAAACGTTCAGTGGCATAAGGATTCCAAATCTATATTTAAAGTATAATATGCTATCTCAGATGCCCTCAGATGCTTCCATTATGTCTCCTGGATGCAATGTGTTCTTTCAATCTTTTCTGAAAAGAAAATGTGTACTTATAGGATCATTAGGATAATTAACTTGAAATTGAGAAAATCTGTATGTAGCACTGTTGATCACTTGATACTGCCTACACTAAGTTGAGACCTATTGTTTTGAAAAATACATTTCACTAAAATGGCACAGATTGAAGAGTACATTATAAATTAAGTTAGAATTCCCTTAAATGGGTTCACTAAAAGTCTGTTTCACTATACCTCATTTTCATTAACTTTAGAAGAAGTAGTTTTCCAGAGTTAGCATCTCATGTAATATCTATACCATCTCTAAGACCATTGAATATGGATGATTTATTTCATAAGCCTTTCACATCAAGGATTTATTAAGAGCTCAGTAAAATATATATATATATATGTTTGTGAATATACATTTTTGACCCAGTGCAAAATAATTGAAAATTAGCCCCTTATCTGTATGTAGGAACTTTTATGTTCAAAATTACCAGTCAAAACACTATGTATGAGTTCTCTTTCTCTTTGTCAAAGAATTTTGAGGGGAAAATGTTCTTAAAATAAATCAGGCAGGGATTCAATGGGGTGGGGTGTGTCTTGAATAAAGGATACATTGTGAATACAGCATTTTTTTAAAAGATCCACTCTCAGAATTCCACATCTTACTTTGGGGAACGTATTATTTTACAAGACTCCAGGAATTAAACAATATGTAAGAGTTTAAGTGTTCAATTTACCAGATTATCCTCCATTCCTTGTCTCCAAAATGCAAGGCCAGTGATAGTCACTAGAACACATTTTCTGTAAACTGAAAATCACTAGACAGGAAATACATTTATCATAATAATTTCCTATAGTCATCTAGTTCCTTGTGCCCATTAAAAGTACATTTGAATATGACAGAGTTTCAGATAAAAACAATGAAGCATCACGATGAGAGCTGAAATATGGCTTCATAGGAATCAGGGCTTCATTTAATTAGCTTTGATTATGTATTTGTCTTTTATTTTCGTAATAGTTCACATCACTGGCATGAACTCATACGCCAAACTTTTCCAATTTTAGTTATTACCAAAATTTACAAACTTGACATAAAGATTACATTGTATTTACAAAGAACTTGGCACTTACAGAATAAATTATTCACTTTTTAATCCAGACTAGGGCCCCCATGGTTCAGGCAAAGGGGAAAGCCTGATGTCTTATTATATACTATGCTACATAGACAAGAATAAGTTTCCAGCTGGTAATTCCTCCACAGTGCTGTCCCTGTTGCTGAAAACAAGTACCTTTCATTTCTAATCCATGGAGAGTGTAGAGCAGGTATCAGTCCAGAGAGAGCAAAGGTTGCATGTTTTCTTCCTCATTTTTATCCATGCGTTTTAGGACTGTAGGATCCACTACTGATTGGGATCTGGAAATGATAAAGCCAATGTTAGTGAGCTATCACCAAATAATCACATTCTCTTGTCTGTCCTTTCTCCATGATTGCTGCTCTCACTGAATAGGACTATCTCCCTTTTCATCAAGGGATTTATAAGCTGAGAATGCTGCACATGCAGAGAGAGAGACAGTTTCTGTGGGTTTTTGCTTCCGAGGAAACAATCCCCTCTGGTCTCTAAATGGAATATTCAACAGCAAAGATCCTAAATACACAATAATAGGTTTAAGTTCATTTAAAACATAAATATTTTTATTGATTTCAGAGAGGAAGGGAGAGGAAGAGAGAGAGACAGAGAGAGAGAGAGAGAGAGAGAGAGAGAGAGAAATATCAATGATAAAACAGAATTATTATTCAGCTGCCTCCTGTATTCTCCCCACTAGGGATTGAGCCCGCAACCCAGGCATGTGCCCTGACCAGGAATCAAACTGTGACCTCCTGGTTCATAGGTCAATGCTCAACCTCTGAGCCACACTGGCTGGCCGAGCAATAAGGTTAAGTTCTTTGAGACTGGGACTTTCTACTGTAAGACAGATGTACTAGTATTCCAAATGGGAAATTATTACAGTAAAATTATTGTTATGGGACCTAAACTAAAAATGATAGGAGCCTTGAGTCCTGTCTTAAAGAGTTCTTCGAAACACATTCAACCTAAATGTGCATGTTTGAACCAACACATTTTATTTTTCATGATCACATTAGGAAAAAAAGTCAAAATTTGAATGTGAGTTTTGTTCCGTTTCCCACTGGACTGTTTGAATAAAATCAATCTTATTCTTGAAATTTTGTGAAATGTTTTAAGACTTTTGAAAAGTTAAAACCCCAGAGGCTTGGTGAAAATGACAAAGGGATTAGGAAGTACAAACTGGCAGTTAGAACAGGGTCACAGGATGTAAAGTACAGCATTGAAAATATGGTCAACAATAGGCAATATATAGTCAACAATAGGCAATATATAGTCAATAATAGTCAATATATAGTCAACAATAGGCAATATATAGTCAATAAGTCAATATATAGTCAATATATGTGGTGTCAGGTGGGTGCAACACTTATCGGGGGATTGCTTGGTAAGTTATACAAGTGTCTAACTTGCTTATATAGTACATAAAGCACTTAAAAAATTTTTTTAACTTAAGTTAAAACCCCTCTTGTCTCGGCAGCAGCTCTTTATGGCTAGCAAAGCAAATACTTTGAAAACCCCTTCCACAGGCCTTTGATAGCAGGTGGGAATTATATATTAGGAAACAACATAAAACGGGCAAGGAGGAGAGTTAATGAGACATGCTACTGTTGGGGCAGGAAGCTGCCATCGTAATAGCTCCAGCATTAAGGAAGCAGCTGCCCTTTTACAATTCTCCGCGGTAATGAATTTTCCCCCTGCTGCTGCCTGCATTCCAGCCAATTGGCTATCGCCATGCCTCTTAACAGACCTCATTAACTTTCAAACAGAATGACTATAAGCTAAACTACAACTGCACATGCTAATGAAAAAGAAAAGCAATGGAACTAATTATCAAAGCAAAAATAATTGCAGGATTAACTGATAAAGTCAGTCCTTCACTTAAATAAACTTAAATTCCTTTCTAAAGAGAGAATGAAAGGAAGGTGGGAATGCTAACACAGGGAGGTTTTAGTTCATAATTCATTATTACCGTTTTACCTCAACGCTAGGCATTAGATGCCTAGGTCAGAAAGGAAACTGGCCGAAGTTGAATGTGTGTCTATGGGGAGAGCAGGATAGAGGGGGGCCCAGAGGGAGGGAGGGTAACAATAATAATTTATCTTGGAAAAAAGTACAATGAAATACATTTTAATATTTAGCAATCAGACCTTTAACACTGTTTTTCTTAGACAACTAAAAAATTGGTTTCCCAAGATTACTGCACTAAAGTATTAGCTTGATACCGGTACCCACTGCACCATATATTCCATGAGCAGGGACCTATCAGTGTCTCTCCTGATGCAAACACAATGTGTTCCACAGGCTGTTACACAGTAGGATCTCAAGGTTTTAACTTCTACTCAATAAATAGTTTCCATACTGAAAAAATTCAGTATTAAGCATTCAAAATGAATAGCAATTTATCCTGTGGAGAAATTCTTAACAGAAAATGTATTTTTAAATTCTCATAAAGTGAAGTCTATTGTTTAAATGTTGAGATCTAGCTAATAACATTAAGGAGTACACACCAAAGCTCTTCAGACAATGCAAAGGACACAACTTAAGCATTTGCCAAAATGTTTTGTGAAAACACACATCACACACACACACACACAATCTTTTAAATCTTTATGGTCCTTGCCTATTTTTTTTAAAATATTAGAGGATATGATGACTTTAATAACATTTGAAATTTTAGTGGTCCATACCATCTGGGATTAATCCTGGCTTCTCAGCTGCAATAGAGGGTGTTGTCCATCCTGAAGTCATAGGACATCTCAACAGTCTCAACACAGCCTCTACTGTCTTTGCCATAACTTTTATTTTTTACTAAAACAAATAATTTAAATTTAATTATCCAGGTATCGCTCATTCATTTATTATGCATCTACTATAGCAATATTATACTATACCTTAGTGTTTAAGAGGCTAGATTTTGAACAGAAGGGATTCCAGTTCTGCTATTTGCTGTCTCTGTGACTGTGGAAAGCTACTTAAACTTCCTAAAAGTTTGTTCTCTTATCTATAAAATAGGGGACATAGCACTTATATCATACAGATATATTAAGGATCAGATGCAATAATTTATGCGTAAACCCCAGCACAAATACTGGCAGACAGCACATGGTAGCAGTCAAGGAAATGACATGTGGAATACTATTGCCTGTGTTCCCATATTAGCATCACTACTTTGTAGCTGTGTGACATGGGGAAGTTACTTACCTTCTCTGTATTGGGTCTCCTCATTAATAAGTTTGGACTACTACTACCTAGTTGTTTAGAGAAGCAAAGGAGTCAATATATATTTTAAAAAGCATTAGTTAGGTTTTGGCATGTAATAGCAATAGATATTAAATATTCAATAAAACTGAAAGTCATATTTGCATAACAGTATTGTTGCTCACTGAAATTGTTATGTGCCAGGCACTGTCCTAGGTATTAGAGATATGAGGTCAAATACACTTGCCCAGTTTAAGGCACCCACAATCTACTGAACTTTGTGTCTTTTCACGTGACTATACTATTCCTCCACAATTTTACACAGGGGGACAAGTCTTCTTCCTACACACCTAGCTAAATTCACCCCACGGAAGAATTATCTACAACTCTTTGAGTATGACATAAATCTGAAAAAGAAAATAGAGAAGTGGGGAACTGCCATTTCTTGAGATGGAGAAGATGAGAGTCAAGTAAAATAACTTTCTTAATCTCATTCTTTCAGAAGTTTTCCAACAGAACAATAAGAGCTTCCTATGATACAAAGCCTATACCAAACAAAGAATGTCTAAAAAACATAAGCAGCCCACATCAGAAGCAAGAAACTCCAGGGCTGGGAGGTCGATGTGCTATGAGCCAAGTGTGCAGGGAACAAAATAGCCTAATTAATTGGAGAAAAAAAATCAGGATCCATAAAGACTTCAAAAGGTTGGATAGACTGGGCCAAATCTAACAAGATGGTATAATCGATTAAAGTAATGTGCTTGGAGGAAAAAGCTATACTTAGAAATAGAGAATTATGAGAATTTGGAAAGAGACTTACTAGTTTTAGGCAGTACAATACGAGTCAGCAATGTGCTCTGGCTTCCTGAACAAAACAACAACAGAAACAAAGGCCAACGAAGTCCACACTGTAAAGCCAGAATTCTGAAACCTCAGTGCAAGTAGTAACAGTGTCAGATGCTACCTGTTCAGTTCTCAACATGGCACTTAAAAAGGGGCCACTGACAGACAGTAGAGGAATCCTTCATTTATCAGCCTGTACCTAGTGAGCACCCTGTGTGCCAGGCCCTACTCCAGGTACTGGGGATGCAGAAGAGAACAGGGTAGACAAAAACACTGAAGTCTCCATGAAGCTTACACTGGGGGGTTGGGTATAAAATTAAATAAAATAAGGCACTTCACGGACTGGTAAATGCTATGGAAAAAAATAATAAAGAAGGTGACTAGAATGAGGAAGAAGAACTGATTAGGACCTGGTGATTGAGGAAGATCAAAAGACCTCTTCAGCAAACGACCTTTGTGGGCCAGCCATTGGACAATGTAGGAAAAGAGCATTCCAACCAGAGGTGACAAGTATAAAGACCCTTCGACAGGAACAAGAGGCAGAGGCTGAAGGAGGATAAAAAGGACGTTGTGTCTGAAAGGTAGGAGAGGAAAGAAAAGGTAAACAAACAGAAAAGAGAGGTAGGCAGGATCAGATCATGTAGCACCATGTCAGCCCCAATATGGAGTTGATTTTACACTGTATAATCAGCGGACATTAAAGAGTTAAAGCAGAGAAGTGAAATGCTCTGATTTTGAGCAGAGTACAGCTAAGGTCTTGGATGTTATCGAGAGAAATGTGCTCAGAGGAGAGGATTACCTTAGTTAATATTTCTTTAAGTCATGGAAGGAAAAGCTTAAAGAAATGAGCATTGCTAGTTGGCCAAAGAAATGACCTACGTCAGTTGTCTTCGAATCTTTATATAGCTCAGTTCTGCAGTGAGGGTTCTCTGTGTCATGCTGTCATGGGAGGGAAGGCAAAGTTCATGTCAACAACATAGAAGACTTTACATCTCATGAATTGGAAACCCTGTTTCACTGCATATAGACTATGTAACTTTGGAGATACAATTACAATATGTGTTTGACAGGGTTGCAGTGAGGATCAAACGAATGTTACAAAAAAAAAAAAGGCACCTAGTAAGGGCCTAATTCATGAGAAGTATATAGTGAACAGTAGATTGCAACAACTAGTATTAAGATTATTATTTTAGCCCGGCCAGCGTGGCTCGGTGGTTGAGTGTCGACCTATGAACCAAGCGGTCGTTATTTGATTTCCGGTCAGGGCACATGTCCAGGTTGTGGGCTCGATCCCCAGTAGGGGGCGAGTAGGAGGCAGTCAATCAGTGATTCTCCCTTGTCACTGATGTTTCTCTCTCTCCCTTTCTCTCTGAAATTAATAAAAATGTATATTGAAAAAAGATTATCTTTTAAGAAGAAACCAGACATTTTGAGGCAATGGCTTTTAAATATTTTTATTTTAGAAAGCTTTTTGGAGAATTTGATGAAATATATACCTTAAAATGTACTATATATATATTCAAACCTTTTCATACACAGCTTTGAAGACAACTTTTAGTACTTAATAAACCCCTTCAAGAGCCCATCTGTGAACGCCATTGGTTAGGAGCACATAGAACTCAAATTAAGAAGTCCTGTTTTGAGAAAAGGGAGTTGAGAAGCCTACACTTGGTTTAAACATAAGCTTTATGCTTAGTGGAGAAATTAAAGCAGGAGGTGTCATTGGCCTTTTCATTCTCTCCAAGCAGAGGTAGAGCAGCCTAGGGAGAGGAAGACATCACACACACACACACACACACACACGCACGCACGCACGCACGCACGCACACACACACACACACACACCTACAGTAGTAACAGCAAAAAAAGAGACCAGCTCAGAGAACAGAAATGTCACTGCATGAGTCAGAGCAATGACAGAAGGACCATAAGGCTTTCATCAGGGAAGGATGCAAGACAGTGTTTGGGATGACATGGAAGATGCTCTTGGGTCCTGCCTGAGTTAGGTGAGGAGAGACTTGCAAGAGCTGTGGTTCCTTTTTTTCTATGATGGGAAATGAACCAATAATCAATAATACTTGTTACATTTTTCACATGAACCCTGGGCTGGTGTGGGAATTAGATACCTTCTATGTGCTACAGAATGCAAACTCAGTTATACATCTGCGCATGTCTGGCAACTCCTCCTCCCTCCATTGCTGGATGTACATTTTATCCACATTGGATCCAAAACACCTAGGAACATGCCTATTACAGATCATGTGTTCAATAAATATGTATTGATTGAAAGAAAATAGTCATGGGAATACTGTGAGAGTCAAAGCAGGGAGTCTGACTCAACAGTGAATTTTATAAAGATTAAAGCTGTAAGGAAGTAGAATGTTTTGCCCCAGGAATGGCTAGACCTTTGAACAGAAACCTGACAAAAATATTGTAAAGAGAACATAGCTTTGAATATTAGTGTTTGAAGGGGGTGCATGTGTGAGTGTTTGCTATGGATCCCTTTCTTCAAATGAAATCTTACACAGAAGTCTAATAAACTGCTTAGAAAGAAGGAGTCATTTTCATTGCAGTGGAGATGGGCACCATCCCCGCCCCACCTGCCTGGCCTGAGAAACCCAACCAGAACCCTGAAGTGTAATTTGAAAAATCACTGGATTTGGTGACTTCTTAGGGCCCTGCTAGACTATCTGTGAATCTTCAGCAACACTGGGTTCAGGTTAGCTCAAACGACTATCTTTGACTCAAAATTCCTAGACATCCAATCATGGGGACATAAAATGCTTTAAAATCTCACCGAATATTGCCTTCAAAAATATACAACCTGGAGTTAGACCTGGGCTGCCTCTGCCCTGACCCTAGCCAACTTCCCAGGTACCTCCCGCATACCTCTTCATGGACTTGGGGGAGAGCTCCTTTTCTACTTCTTTCACAGGCATGCTGTAGGAATCCACGTTATATTCACTGTCATCGTCATACTCGTGGTCGAGCAGTGTTCTTGCCCAGGTTCCCATGTCATAAGGGGGCAGCATTCCTCCAAACTCAGAGGGCAGGATCTCAGGATGAATTAGTTGGTGTAGACTATTTAGGTTGTTACCATGCAAAAATATCTACAAATACAAGAAGAGAGGTGGGGAAAACACACAGAGGAGAATCAGTATTACCCACTTGCTGTGGGGAGGGAGTACCAATAGCAAGAGCAGAAGCAAGAGTTTTCTATGCCCATTAAAATATTTAAGCCCCTTACCCACTCTGTGAAACAGGCAGGCTGATTCTGTCATCCTCGTATTTCATATAAAAATTCTGAGGTTAGGGAACTTTAAGTAGCTTCTAGAAGGTCTGCTAGTTATTGGGAGCTGGAACCAGAATTTGGTTTTCTGCTTCATAGCCAGGTTCATCAGAAGAATCTAATGTGCATGTTGATCTGTACATCATTCTGATGTTAGTTGTGCAAAGCTGATGATGTGCATAATGAATGCTATTAAAACAGATTCTTCTCAGAAGGGACTCATCTACTGCAAAGCCCATCCAAGTTACTGAGCCCCAAAGCTATCACTGGTATGGCCTTCTCTTTATCATCCGTAAAATGAGAACACTGTAACCACTAAATTACCACTTTGTAATGCAAAGTGTGTGATGTAAATAAAAGTAGATTAGCACCATCATAATGAAAGGTTAAGCGAAGGTTCATGTCCCACAGGACTTATGTTCTATAGCGTTTTCACCATCTTCTCTACTCAAGATTTCCATGTTTACTGTTCAAATAGAAAATGAAGTAATGGATTCAAAATGTAAAGCTGTATGCATATATTAATTATGGATAATACTGTCTACATAGAGCTTTTTTTGTTAAACTAAAAAATTATTCAAGCTACAGACTCAAGATCTGTTTCCCCATAAATTGCTACCTCTTTTCTTTCATTCCAATCTCAAAACTGCAAATCAGTCTTCTCAGATAAAGCATTGTCATCTCGTATAAAGTTATATAATATTTATTTAAGAAGTCTAATTTATAAATGACAGAAATGATTTCATACTTCAGGTTCAAAATGAATAGGCTAACACATTTGTCTTTGTTTTTCATACTTTTAGAATCTATTGAAGCTAATGTGTAGGAAAACAAAGAAAGACTAGTCTATAATATCAACTAAAATAAAAGGATGGGTGTCACCAATCAACAAGTGATTTCAATAGTGAAAGCAGATGAGTGCAAGTCACTGGCCAAAATAGGCAGAAAAAACAGCTGCCTGGAATATGTGAGGCGGGACCTACAGAGGTGGAAGATGTCATCTGTCCCAAAGTGCATCAAAGTAATTGCAAACTTTATACTTTCCCACTCCTATTTGCAGAGCACAACAGCCCAGGAAACACACACACACACACACACACACACACACACACACACTGCTAGGTTCTTCTCATAGGAAATTGAAGGAATTTTTCCTTGGAAAGTTAAGCTCCAGCATCTGAAACCCTTATTTTATTAGGTATATAACCTTTAGTTTATCAGATGCATTACTTCATGTAAGAAACCTTCTCTTTCAAGTCATGCAAGACGTATGGTAAGAAGTCCTTGGGGAAATCAACGTAATCCAGCACACTACTCCTCCCTTTTCACTAACACTCTGTTACCTCCTCTCTCAACACCACTTTCGGCTTTGGCCTTGTTTCCTCTTTCACTGAAAAAAAATAGGGCAACCAGATGATACCCACCCACCAGCATCTGTGCCCATATGCTTTGCCGTTGTTCCTAGTACAATGAAGGATAAACTACAAAGGCCAACCTCTCCACCTGTGTACTAGAATTCATCCTTTCTCTTCTACTCAATTTTACTTCCTAAGCAATTCTGTCTCTCTCGCATCATCAAATTTCCTCATTCTACTGGCTCTTTCCCATCAGAGAACAAGCATGCCAACTCTTCTATTCCCCTATCTATACAGATACATAAAACCTCTCTTGGACCGACTTCAGCCTCCAGTTATTATCCTATTTCTCTCCTTCGTTTATTGCAAAACATAAAAAAAAATTGTCTATATTTATTGTTCAAATATTCTCTCATTTTCCCTGAATCCAATGAAAATAGATTTTTGCCTTCCAACACAGTCAATTGCTCTTGTCAAGATTCTTTTCACTGCGAAATTCATTGTCTAATTCTCAGGCCTTATTTTCCTTGAACTCTCAGCACTGGGTATAGTAGATGACGATCCTCATGAACACATTTGTACTCAGGATCTTTTGATTTTCTCCTACATCGATCGATGTTCTTTTCAGTCTCTTCTGCTGATTCTTCCTCAATTACCCCAACATCTTAATGCCAGAGAGCCCCACGGTTCCATTCTTGAATTTATTCTCTTCTCTAACTAGACTCACTCCTTGGTGATTTTATTCACTCTAATGGCTTTAAATATTGTCCACACACGGAAAGTCCATATGTTAAATCCAACTTTTATTTTATTTTCTTAACCTGTGGCATTAAAGAAAATGTGCTAGGTGACTGAAGCCGAAAGGAGCATAGAATACTTTTGAAATTTAACAAGGAAGAGAAGAGTGAGTCCACCATATACTTGTCAGAACTAGAAGTAAAACCTGTCTGCTGTCAGCTCTTGGGAAGGGGCAAGACCACAGCCATGGACTAGCTGAAGAGTGCACTCAGGTAGTGGGTTGAAGCCTAGCCATTGGCTGCCAGCTCCAGCAAAGATGCTCTTTTTTCCGGGAGCATCTTGAAAGCAGAAGGAGGCCTTCATTCAAGAAACTAATACTGGCTCAGACAATGAACATGTCCGAAGTTCTCATGACAGCTAAGAAGTTTGGTTCTGCATGAAACATTCCTGGTATTGCTGAGAGTTTGAAAAGGAACCCCGTATAACACCTCAGGTGGGTGGTTATTCCTTCCCATCATCAATAGAGTATGTTGGAGACTCAAAGTCACTTAATTTAATTTAAGAAAATGAAGAACCAGGCATTTGTGCACTGGTGGGGGGGCATCTGAAGTATAAGGTGTTTCAGTAATATTGTGATATTGCATTAGTTGGAGCACTAGCAAGGAATTATAATCATTTTGCATTTGTACATTGATGACACAAATAAAAATCAAAGGTGCTTTAACCTATAATCATTTTCTCATATGAAAAATTCTAAGTCATGGACAGTTTTCATTAAAATGCTGAAGTTCAGAAATTTCACTTCCATGTGGAATAATGCTAGAAATGCATCTGTACAGGCATTGTTGGAATTGTCAGATTCAATCTAATAACCTCAAAACCTGAAGCTTTTTTGGTTTTCTAGACATGATCCTCTTCAGTCCTTTTCAACAGAACAGAGTCATGTTAAGATCATATCAGAACAACCACCCCTATACTCAAAGTCTTCCAAATCCTTCTCATTTCACGCTGACTGAAAGTCTGGATCCTTGTAGCAGTGTCCAAGGCCCGATATGACCCAGCACACCATCATCCCTCCTACCCAGTCCTCCGCTTCCCTTTCCTCCCAAAATAGCTCATCATGCTCCAGCCCTCCTGGTCTCCTCACTGTCTGTTACATTCACCAGGAGTATCTCTGCCTAAGGACCTTTGTATTCGCTATTCCCTCTACCTGGAACAGCATTCTGGGCAAACCCACATACTCAACTCTACTACATCCTAGCAGTGATTTAGAGCAACTTGCTTACCCATCTAGCCTAGTTTTTTTCTCTATAAAAAGAGAAAACAATAAGCCTTGCTTTGAGAATTAAATGAGTTAACTTATGTAAGGAAGTTAGAGCAACCTGTGGCAGAGTGACTGCCACAAAAGCCTTCACTAGTATCATTTGCACTGAAAGCCCCAGCAGGTGTTTGGGATCACCTGATTATCCTTTCATAACATTTGCAAGTGTTATTTGTGAGACCCATCACTCCATTTTTCTAAATTCTAAACTGTAAATTAATCTGAGACTCAGTGGTAGAAACAATTCCCAATATCCATTATAATTGTTTACTGAATTCCTCCTCCTAAACTACTGAGATATTTTCAGCAAATTCATAAACAGAAAATACTCTATCACTGATGTTTGATCCAAACATATGTTTAACAATTTTTTCTCATTCCCACTCCTCTGACACTGAAGTCACTGAAGTGCCTTTTCGTTCACTGAGGAACATGGAAAATTATCTTCCCTGTGGATTTAGAGCTATATTTTATTATGGAACTAATCATCTGAAAGTTGGTCACAGCACAATGGTAAAAATAGCTCCAACTATGGAGCTATTTTGATTCAAATATTGCTGTACCACTTCACAGCTGTATAAATGACTAAGCTAGTTACTTATCCATCTTTCCTCTGCTCTGAAATAGGACATAATGCTTACTAAGCTTACTTTCAGAGATGTTTGGAGGATAAAATAAAATAATGTCCATTAAAATGCATTTTTAAAATCAATATTATTAATTAATTAGAGGCCCAGTACATGAATTTGTGCACTGGTGGGGGGCGTGGCCTGTGGGTATCAGCCCTCTGTGGGAGTGCCACTCATCCTGGTCAGCCAAGTGGCGCCCCCACTGTAAGAGTGCACTGACCACCGGGGGGCAGCTCCTGCATTGAGCGCCTGCCCACTGGTGGTCAGAGTGCATCATAGCGACTGGTCGACTGGTCGTTCTGGTCATTCCACTTTTGGGTCACTGGGCTTTTATATGTATAGAAGACTAGAGGCCCAGTGCATGAATTCATGCCCGGGGGGATTGGGTGCAGGGCCGGCTCGGGGAGGGGCCGCGGGCAGTTGGCCAGCCCCGTCCCCTGGTCAAACTCCTGGTTTAGGGGACAATTTGCATATTAGCCTTTTATTATATAGGATAATAAAATGTGTTCAGCATTTACCATGTGCCATGCACTGTGCTAAATGCTTTCTATAAATTATCTCATTCTATGAAAAATAATTTTGTTGTATGTACTTTCAATATCCTCATTATTAGATGAAACCAAATCTAAGAACTCAGCTTGTAATTTAAAGGGATATTAATAGCTCTACAAATTAGAAATTTGTAGAAATAGTCTTTCTGAAGTATGTGATTGATCATGACAGTTCCCGCAAAATCATATTAACTACCACAAAATTCACTACATGCAATGCAATATATATATTGTGAAATAACTAACTCCACTTATCAATTTTTAAAATTATAGCTTTTGTCTAGGCCTACTTGATATTAACTATACCAATAACTATATAGTAACACGGCTTTTTTTTCTTTACTTTTAAACTGAGGCATTAATATATAATGAATGTGCTAAATGCTCTCCAAATTTGTGGAAAAATAGGAGAGCTGGTTTGAAATATTTCTCTCACAGATAACTGTTCAGAATTAATCACATGACTTTGAGAATTATAAAATGTCTTATATATTGAAGTTATAGGCAATATACAAGCACATTTACAATACTATTATGTACACCGTGTGCAACATAACTCATTGAATGGAGCAGGTGAAATGATATAAAGACAGAAACAATACCCTTTTCCGCGTCTTCTCCTTTAGGAAAGGCCGGATTACCGTATACAGGGCATGGATATACCACGGCTGGTTGACAAAATGAATTCCTCCGAATCGGGCTGGGAAACTGTCCTAGAGGAACATGAGGGAAAGAAAATCCAACGTGCTTTAATATCTGGCGAAGTTTTGGGAAGGTCATATGACAGACAAATTTTTTATTCCACACACTTAAATGAGATTATCTGTAGTTAGGAGAAGAAGGGAAGATATTTGTCGCATTAAACACTAACTTTCATACAAAAACAGAAACAATTTGTAATAAAGCAAATTCTTTGCAAGAATAGATTATTGATAAGAACTTCAGCATGTTTAAGAATGTCATATATTAAGCCTGCAAACTACCAACAGCCATTATAGGTCAAGAAACATAAATAAAAGACATTAGAAATTTGTCAAATAGTGAACCTATGATAGATAAGTGTTTCAATTAAATTATTATATTTATATTAAAGTGTATTTAAATTAAAATGGCTTATTAAATTTCACTGCAGTCATCTATAATGTGAACACTGTCAGATATCAAAACTCATTTTATTCTCTTTCTCTTATCAACTTTATAATGCACATTCTCCTTTCCTTATTTCAAACGTTAACAAAAGGAAATGCACTTAAGCAAAATAAACACCTAGAATTGTAGTGTAAGGAATTTGGAGATGGATTCTGCCAGAGTAAATAAAAGTCAAAACCCTCTGAGCTCGCCTCACAGATGGAAATGGGGCTCTTATAAGGCCAGCCTCTGCTTTGGCAAGAACTCACCCGTGTAAGGTTTGCACCTGAAGTCCCAAAGCCATTCCACAACAGGAAGGGATAAGTGAATTAACTGCGATATTTGACAGTGGTATGGATTCCACATAAACAGACCTGATTCTTGCTACTAGTTCAGAACGCCACACTGAATTGACTATTGATGTCTATTTTAAAAAGACTATACCACTACAAATGTCTCTCAAGTGACATCATCATAATTGGCATTCTTCTGGATTCTCCTTATAGCATTAACAGAAACAAAAGTAAAGAAACTGAAACAATTGTACATGTATTTTGTAAAATTAAATGCTCCCTGAACAAGATTCAAAAGATTAAAAACATGCATAATATAACCCCATTAATATATGTTGTTTGAGGGGACACTTATAAGCATTAGTAATTAATTAGTGTTTTGCATACTGATTTTTCAGAGCCCATGAGCATTTTTGCAAACTAATCTCTGTCTCTGAGAATAACACACTGTAAAAAACCCACATTACTTCAAACAATAAATAAATTAGAATAGCTAAAGGTAAAATGTGATTCCTTTTATGTCAATGTCATTACTTCTTTCATAAATATGTAGTTTCATTCATCAAAACATTATTATAATGGAAATAAATGAATCAGGAAGAAATGCAGACAAGTATGTTTCAAACTTATGACATTTTTATATATGAAAAGAAGATAACTAATGTATGTAAAATAAAAAGAATGCCAAGATAAACACCCATGTGCCCTCCGCTCAGCAAATCATTGGTAACCTTGAAGTTCACTGTGTTCATAGTCTTTCACCCTCCCCCACATTTTTAAATTTCACATTATATTTCAAATATAAGAATTTCCCTGGCTTACATTTTATAAATATTATAAAAACATAAATATTATATTTATTCTATATTTCATGTATTTTAATATTTTCATATATATATATATATACATATATATATATATATATATACTCCTAAAACGTACTAAGTACTTAGACTTCATAAAATCATCATCATAGTGGGTGTATTCTTCAGTTGTCATATCACATTGTTTTTGAGGTTCATTGTATTGATGTTTATACATGTTGTGCATAGCTAGAGTTCATTGTCACTGTTGTATAGCATACCATTATATGATACAAAACAGTTTACTTATTTTTCTTCTCTCCATGAAAAGAAAATTCTTTTCCAAATGTCTGCCATTACCAGAAATGCTGCCCTGCAGATTCCCTTCAGACTGTCCACCCCACTGCGATCCCTAAAGCAGTATGCTTCTAACACATACTCCTGAACGGGCGTCTGATCTCTCAGAGCAGAACTGAATGAACACCAGCTCTCAAGTTACTAAGCCAAAAGTCTTAGCTCAGTGGCTTTTAAACTTTGAGAATCATGTCCAGGTCATTTTTCTTCTATCCTGAAAAGATGAATATGCGCACGTATACACATAACTCACATAAGATGTCATGGGGTCTCCTGACTACATCTTTAGATACAGAACAACATGATCAGGTCATAGTTGAGATAGGGTGAAAGAGAAGGAAAGACACTGATTTGAAAACAACTACATCCTGGTTAAAATTCTGACTTAATGCCACCTCTCAGGCATCAGAGGCCAAAACAAGGCCATAATCCTTATTTCCTTCCCCTCACTGTCATACTTCTCATTTCCTTTCTCTCTCTTCTCCTGTGGTATTGCCACATACTTATATTATACCTTTTATAGTTGTCCCACAGTCCTTGGCTACTTTCTTCTGAGTTTTTTTGTTTGTTTGTTTTGCTTTTTCAGCTTTCATTATCTTTGCTTTTCAGTGGGCGGGGGGAGGTTCCATTGATATACGCTCAAGCTTAGAGAGTCTTTCCTCAGCCATGTCTAGTCGATTAATAAGGCCATCAAAGGCATCCCTCATTTCTGTTACAGTGTTTGTGGTCTCTGGCATTTCTTTTTAGGATTTTCATCTTTGCTTACATTTTCCATCTGTTCTTGCATGCTGTCTTCTTTATCCAGCAGAGCCCCTGGCATAGTCATCAAGGTTGTTTTGAATTCCTGGCCTGAGAGTTCCAACAGCCCTGCCATGTCTGGTTCTGACATTTTCACTATCTCTTCCAATTGTGTTATTTTGCCTGTTTTTTAGTATGCCTTACAATTTTTTCCTCATTACCTAGGCATGATGTACCCGGCCTAAAGGAACTGTTGTAAAGAGGCCTTTAGTAAGGTGGTGGTAAGGTGCGGGAAGAAGGGAAAGCATTTGATAGTCTAAGATAGGTCTTACTCTGTTAGTGAACCTGTGCCTCTAGACGTTGAACACACAAGTGTTTCAGATTTTTCTCTCCCCTTAGGTGGAGCAGGTAGCCTGGAGTGAGTATTTCCCTACCCCCAGATCAGTAAACTCTCAAATACCCCAGCAGGTTGGGCTCTGTTAACCAGCTTCTCCTGAGGGCAAACATTAAGAGCAGGGTGCTCTAGCATATTTCAAAATGTTTCCTTTGACTCT
>NW_006383010.1:3660789-3702210 GCF_000327345.1 Myotis davidii | reverse complement strand
CTGGAGCTTTTATCTGTCAGCTTCGTTCACAGTGACCCTCCAGCATTGTCAACTACAGTGCAGGTTGTCCTACCCCAGCGCTGGCTCCCCCGGATTCCCCTCCTGTATTAGCTTCTCTCTTCCATCTTGATGGTAGTGGTTTGCCCTGCATGCTTACCTCTCTTATGGATCTAGTGGTTGATTTTTCAGTTTGTTCAGTTTTTCACTCATTGTTCGGACAGAGGGGCAGCTTCCACGCTTCTTACAAGTGGAACTGGAAACCTGAGACTAATCCCCTCATTTTGATCACATCCAAATTCCTGCAATATTTATGCCCCCACCTCCTAGCGGCTACATATTTTCATATCTACTCTCCATGGTGCCAATGTGACCACAGAAAAACTGCTCTCTTGGTTTGGAGGTCGCAACCCTGCAGATGTGACCCAGAGGTCAAGACCCTGCAGCCTCCACCCTATTACTGCTGCTGTCCTAGAGGCCTCTCACCCTCCAGAGTGGCACCGAGACAGTGGAAGATGGGTGCAGACACTGATGCACACCCCTCCGGAGCTTGCAGCAGGAAGGTGACTTGCTGGTGTCCTTTGTTCTTTAAATCTTACTCAAAGCATCTCATTGAGATAACCCTCCTCTTCAGAATCCCAGCTGTAAGATTTATGTTTAGTCCTTCATCTTCTGCCCTATTGGGTCGTGCATGAGGTGGGTGGAAATGAACACCAAGGAGCTTAAAGTCTAATAGTGGAGGCTGACAAATAGAGAGATGATTTCAGGGTAATATGGCAACAACAGTGATGGACTTAGGCACTGTGCTGGGGACAGCAGGCTTTTATGGGAGAGCAGTGGATTAAAAAGTAGAGAACAGAACAAAAAGAGCTTCCTGGAGATGATATTACCTGAATAGGTCTTAAGGAATTAGCAAGAGTAGACCAGACAAAAAAAGGAGGGAAGGCCATGGCAGGCCTAGGGAGAGAACAAAGCCAACAAACTGTAAGACAGCACGTGAACATGAGTAGAAGTGAAAGGATGGAGGGAAGTGAGACAGTGCTAAGCAGGGGAATGGAGGTCGTCAGAGTCCTCTCCTAACTTTCATTTCTGCCACTCTTACAATAAGGTTGTAAGCACTCACTCTCTGTGGTGAATCCATTCTTTCTTGAGCCGACCATCTTGTGCACCAGATTGGGCCTGACTCGTCTTTACATTCACAGCATTTCAAAAATGTGTGTGTGTGCGTGTGTGTGTGTGTGTGTGTGTGCGTGTGTGTGTGTGCGTGTGTGTGTGCATGTGTGTGTGTGCGTGTGTGTGTGTGCCTGTGTGTGTACCATGATGAAACTAGATGAGTTTTTATTGAATGGAGTGGATTCTGATATTTACTTTTTAAGTAAACTAGTTTTCTGCATGACAATTTCCTTATCTGAAAAGTGGGAACAACATTTAATAGAACTGCTAGTGGTTAACTATAGGGGCTATCATTGAACACACCTCCTAGATACTAGGCTACCGTCTGAACTATCAACCCCCACTTTACACACATAGAGGTAAACGTATAATGTGGAGGAATATATTTATATGTATCATATATACATAAGTAAATTATTCATATATATTTCTAACAGAAATATGTTTGCTTCAAATGTGCAGCTATTCAAGAAAAACAATTTGAGAATCTGTTATTTACACATTATTCAAATGCTTAATTTATTTTGATGAAATATAAAAATTGTGTGTTAAGATAATTGAGATATTGAGAACAAATCAATATAATTTCTGGTGTAATCAGGGCACAGTTTGCGTCAGAAATGTGAGCAAAATCGACTTTTCTCTGAGAAGTAGACCCACAACTTTGTCTTATGTCACAAGATTGTCTATAGTTCCTAAACCTATCAATTGTGTTGAGAAGTGTCCTCAGTATGGATATCAGCAATAATTGTGTATAACCAACCCATTCAGATTTAAATCTATTAGGCTTTTTTATGTGTTTGTTTTGCTTTTCTCCCTTTTTTGTACTTGTCTTTGAAGCGCCTAGTTTCAACTATTATATGCACTACAGAAACGTGCATATCTATAATAATAAAAGTATAATATGCTAATTAGACCAGACAGCTAAATGACCTTCCAGACGTCCTTCCCGATGTCCTTCTGGACAACCTTCCAGATGAAGCCGGGGCTGCGAGGGCTGAGCCCTGTGCATGAATTTCGTGCATTGGGCCTCTGGTAGGAAGAAATTTGGAATTGTAGAAATTATACCTTTAATTCCATAACTCTATCCCTAAAGTTATACTAGTATCAAAATATTGCACCATTCTTTTATGATGCTTTTAGTATAAATATAAAATATGCTTATTATACAAATCATTGAATAAGTTATAAAAAACTCACTCATAACCTTACCAGCCAGAGAAAAAAATACTACTCTAAGCATCTTTTTTTTTTCAATTAAATTTTATGTACATGACATGAAAATCTAACAGTCTGGAATTATAATGTTTTCTATAATGGCTCATAGCTATACAACATAGTATTACTCACTCTAAAAGTGTGCGTATGTATAGAAAGTATAAGGTGATTACAGTAACAGTTGGTACTACTGGTTCCTTAAATAGCATCAATATTAGTTTCTTTCACATATAAACTTACTAAGATTGGTCTGCTTTGGCATGCTAGCCGCACAATGTTTTTCTAAATATGTCTTTTGACGGTATCCTTTCTAGATGGTATAATATTATTTGTATGCCTCATATCCATGTTTATAATGTATTAACTATCTTTATACACCTCCCACTCATCTTCTAAAAGGCTAAGATTCCTAAGGAAGTCATGTTTATCCTGGTTCCAACGCCCTGCTCCCATTCCCAACCACTAACATCCTGTGCAGTGTCTAGTATTGAAAAGAATAAAATTATCGTTGTGATCCCATATATTTAGTTTTATCAACAGTGGGCAGGCAGATCCAGGAAAGTCATTCAATTGCTTTCATGAGGGAAACAAAGATTTTACCAACACATTGTAACTAGTGTCTTCTGCCAAACTGAGAGGAAACAGCCAGAAAACTGTTTAATCACCAGCTAATTGGGATGTCTTTTCTGTCCCTGTCTCATAACTGGTAATGAACCATATGTAAATAAATGCAAATAACAGATTGAAAACAAAGGATCTTATTGCTGCTGCAGAGATTTAAACTGGGATTCTACACATGCAGGGAGATGTTTGACCTCCATCCTCTTAACTTCTAACTGCCCATTAAAATGACATGCTGTCCAGGTAGGCCTACAATAAAGAAACTTGGTTCGATGCAAAGAATTATACAGAAGTAAAATTTCATCAAATAAGTAATTGCTCTTTCTTGGCCAGGGCTCAGTTAGTTAAAGCATTGTTGCATACACTAACAGGTTGCAGGTTTGATTCCTGGTTAGGGCGCATACCTAGGTTGTGTTTTCCATCCTGGTCAGGGCTCATATGGGAGACAACCAATCAATGTTTCTCTCTTCTCTCTCTCTCTCTCTCTCTCTCTCTCTCTCTCTCTCTCTCTCTCCCCTTTCTCTCTCACTAAAAAAATCAATAAAAACATATACTCCAGTGAAGATTAAAAAAAAGTAATTGCTCTGATATGTAGGAAAATAATAATGATTAACATTTTCTACATCAGTTTGTTTAACACTTGGAAATTTTTTCATCAGAAAAAAATAGAAAAAAATTAATTATATGATTAAAAATATAGTCAGCCAGTTCCTGTATCAGAAAAGAAATCAGCCTTCAAAGACATATCACATTGTATTTCAAAACATGAATATAGCAAATCTTTCTATTTGATGAGCAATTTCTGAAACAAAATGCATTAAATTACAGATTTAAATTATCATTTTTCCCTCATGAAACAGTGTCTTAATTTTAATAAGTGTTGAAGAAACCTGGATTAACCACAATGAATCATTTAAAAGAGTGATTATAGAATACATTAATTTCCCATTACTATGCGGCATAGGTAAAACTCTTTATCAAATTTAAAATTTGGGGGACATGAATATATTTTGAAATAATTTTACCCTCCCAAAAGTTAAACTCCTAAATCCAAATATGCATTAAAATATGCATAACTTTTTAGGTTGACTTTTTAAATTTGAAAATTGATTGGCTTAGATTTACATTTGCATATTTTACAGTGTCTGTTTGTTTTAAGACCTTTAGCAAAATGTCAGCTATTGTTTAAATTCTCTATCATGAATACAAGTGTGTCAACATGTATTTCTCTTAAGGGTGGTCAACAAAATACATTCTACCCAAAGGCAAATGCATATCAGTTCTATTTTTAAAAAACAACCAGTTTCCTCATTCTATATGCATTAATTACGGGCTAAGGAAAACTTCATGACACTGTGACTGCTAATAAATCTCTCTTTGCTCTGTCAGTCTCCATTGGTGAAATCCAGTTCCCGTTACAGGCATGTGCTAAATTTGCTCTTTTTCCGTTTTTTTCTGAGGGTGGTCTCTGGTTTTGTTTGTTTATGTTAATTGGAAATGATGCCCAAGTACAATGATGTTACCTGATACTCTGTTTTTAGAGTCCAAAAAAAGAAAGCTTAGTGCGGCTTACTGGAGAGCTGTATCTTCTCAGGGCAAATTACTAGGAAACTAAGGTATTGCATAATCATGTCCTTTAAATTGCAAATGGACATGCGCAGTAGGGAGAGCAAGTCTCAAACCAAACCCTTTGAAGGCAGAGGGGTTTGTCTACATTGCTTCTGTGACTCTGTCATTAGCATGTAGTGTTTGGATTGACAACTTCCATTCAGAAAACTAGGCGGCATCTTCTTGGGTAACTCAGAACACAGTGGTGGCCAAGGGCTGTCCCAGGGTGCCAAGCTCCAGGCCCAGAGGAAGGCAAGGAGTTACCCCCTCCTCCTCCAAGATGGCACATGACTATCATCTACTCATATGAAAATGAGCGCTTTGTGATGTTATCATTGTCACAATCTTAATGTAGACCATCATTTCCAAATTTTTAATTGTGTTTTTAAATCCTAAATAACAGTAGAGTTGGCTTGCTTAAATCTATAAAATGTAATCTAATTTCCTCTTTCACCAAGATTTTATCACTTGTAAATAACAGTTATGTGCTGATTTAATGGGGGGGGGGGGAAACATTGTGATCCCTCGTTTCTTTTCCTGCTATGTTTTGAGCACAGGTATTGAAGTAGTCCATAACACTCTTGGCTTCAAGGTTCCCGTGATAAATTCACTTATGTATTATGAAGTACCTCTGTGCCTCCTCCCAGCCACATACTCAAAATTAATAAGTAGATTTGAGGGGTTATGATGGAGAGCAGGCCTAGTAGAGTAGCTATGGCTACATGATAAGGGCTGCCGAAATTTGGGGGTGAGAACTGAGCAATCTATCTCAAAATCTCAGGTATACGCTAATTCCAGCCAAATTATGTTCTCATTGGCTTTTGTGAATGTGCCTATGGTTGATCACTTGGTGCTGGCTAACTTTGCTTCAAATTAAACCCTCCTATCCTGTGAAGGATCCAGAAACACGATGTTGGTGTGTTAATATGGACAAATCTCCATACCTCGATAAACCAAACCTCTCCAATATTACTGGCGACTCAACTGCATCAACCTTGCGTAGGGAGGGGAATGTCTGAATCTTGAACACAGTAAAATTTAGACAACTTAAAGAGGGTTATTACATAAAATAATTCCTCCTCAAAAGAGCTCTGCCTAGCTAAAAATATTTCTTGAGATAAAAACCAACACTGAAAACTAATACAGGATGGGGCAAAAGTGGGTTTAGAGTGGTGAGTATGTGAAACACAGACTTTATTCTTATTCTATTTTTAATTATTGCATTTTTTCCATGAAAACATCTGTAAACCTTCTTTTGCCCCACCCTGAATATAATATGTTTAGTCATCATATAACCGATTCGGCAAGAAAATCTCTTCGTGAGCAAAAGAAGTGTGGTATTCTCCTGGGCCACTTATTTCTGTCAGATAAGACTGATAGCAAATCATAGCCATAGAGCCTTAACGTGAAGGCACAGGCTTATTTAAGTTAGTCGCTGCTGGTGTGTGCCTGGTACCTATGGGGGGTGAGAACACAAACCAATCACACAGAGAACATGACAAAAGCTATTCTCACAGATCTTCACAAGCCATGAAGGACCCATTTCAATCAAGTATATCAGCAGGAGAAAAATCCAAAGTAAAGCCTACTATCTTATAAAAATGTTACTTATGCTTCTAAGGCAGGCTCTTTTCTTAAACCTGGATGTATAGCAAGGGTAAAAAAATAATGGTGCCATTTCACAGCAAAGAGAATGTGTACTAATTGTCTATGACTAGTATCTGGAGGCTTATAGCGCCAATCTATATGCCAGCTACATCAGGAAGGCCTGACTGTTAACCCAGCCATTATATCAATAACGGAGTAGGTCTCTCACTTGACTTTTAAATGACTTTAGTAACACACATTCAAAAGTGCTGATGTTCTCATGTTCAAAATAGCCAAAAGGGAGTTAAGCAGCAGAACTTCTGCTAGAGGAATTGAGAAAATCAAATTATAAAAAGAATTAGACAGAAGTTAAGTGGATATTTAAGGACACTCCTGCCTACATCAGGCGTGTGAAACTACCTAAGAATGTATTTAATGAAGAAACTCAGTGCTACTAGACTTTAGCAAGACAGGACCCATCATATTCTATTAAGAAAATATAAGTTGTAAAACATACCTGAAAGAAACCACTTCTTATGTTCCCTAACACTAATTCTAGAAATCAATTTTAAAGAAATTGTCACCCAGCCAGAGTGGCTCAGTGGTTGAGCGTTGACCTATGAACCAGGAGGTCACAGTTCGAGTCCCAGTCAGGGCACACGCTGGAGGTTGTGGGCTTGATCCCCAGGGTCGGGCATGCAGGAGGCAGCTGATAAATGATTCTCTCTCATCAATCTCTCTCTCCCTCTCCCTTGCTCTCTGAAATCAATAAAAATATACTTTGAAAAATAGAAATAAAAAAATAACACAGAGACAACAGTATAGCACCGTAAGCATTGATTAAGTTTAGCAAATATTTACTGAACCTTGGGAAATGTAAGGGGGATGTGAATGACGAAGGAATTTATAATCTGTTAAAAAGAATCATAACATAAAACATGGAAAGATCATTTCCAAAGGTGTTATGAGGTTTAAAGGAAAGAATAAAAGACTGGAGAGGTTGTGATGATGAGGAAAGAACTCCCAAACGAGGTAGTATTTAGAGTTAAAACTTGGGGTGTCAATGAGACTCTGGTCGTTGTGGAAGAAGCAAGGAGGTGAGTAGAAGAAAGTGTCACAGAGAGAACGTGCAATAGGACCAGAGATGGGAAAACTGGGCCACCTCTAGGATACAATTGCCAAGCCTGTTTGTCCGGAGTTGAAGCTAGTGGGGAGGAAATGCTGGCAGCATGGCTGAGAAGAAGATTTGGGAGTCTACCTGGACCATCCACGCCATCTTGTAGAAGACTCTGTGTGTTCTTAGTACTGGGCATTCTTGAGAAGAGAGTGGCATATTGCAGTTAATCTGGCAGGGTATGTAGTTTATTACAGAAATTTGACATTTTAATATGGGTTGCAATGCAACCCCTTTAAGGCAGAGACATTCTATTAAAAATAAAAAACAACTAGAGTTTTAGCTTAGTTTTTTTTTTTAATAACCAGGTAATGTGTGACACAGGTCCTATCATTCTGACCACCCATCACTGGCCAACAGTTCTGAGGTAGTGAAGGTTAAAGATGGGGCAGGATTGAAGTCATACTTGGGAATGGATGGAGATAGGATGAAATAAGGGTCATAAGTATCTCTGGTGCACATTTCTGGGAGTAAAAAACAGTGATTTTATGTTTTGACCTTACAAAAAGCCTTACAAAATGTCCCACTTTATTTGATTTCAAGTAGGGAGAAAGCAAAGATGGACACATGTGGTTAAAGTTATGAGCACTATGCAGGTAATTAGAGCCTGACTTTGAGTCATATCAAGGTGTTAACTAAAAATGGGGGGAAAGCAAATATTTTAGAAATATGAGGAAGATGGAGGCTACACAATTTAATAAATGATTGGATGCAGTGGAGGCTTATAAGAAAATAGCAGAAAACAGGTCAGTTCATTCATCTTAGTTAGTTGAGAGACCACAAATTATACTAGAAACTGAAATAGGAACGTGAGGGGAAGTATAATATCTCAAATTTCAAGTGTCAGGAGGCTGTGTGGAAATGTCCGCCTGTTCAGAGAGCTCAGACTGGGGTAGCTCAGACACCGAAAACAGAAACAGCAAAAATTAAGATTCTTGAATACTTGGAAAGGGCTTTTAAAATGCCTGTACATTTAAAAATAATAATAATACACAGATTTCTCCTTAATTTAAGTTCTTAACCAGGAAAGAGTTGAAGGGAAGATCTGGCTTCAGTGAGAAGTTGGAGATAAGAGATCACTGAAGCCAGAGTGATGTTTTGCAACCATTTGCCAGAACGCTTTTAGCTCTCCCAACTCCTTCCAAGACTGTGTGGTGTCCATATGGATTGTGAGGCAGTGGATTGTAAAGATAGCTTGAGAAGATCTAAAGATGCCCAGGCACGTGTCCTTCAAAGAAACACACATGAAGAAAAACACAACTTCAGCTCAGGGTGCAGGCAGCCTCCACCTGACACAGCTAATGAGGGACTCCCGTTCCGTCTCTGAACGTCTCCTGCAAGACAGGGTAAGAAGGCGGATGCCTTGGATCAGCTAATCTGGCAATATTTACTTTCTCTTGCTTGTTAGTTTGACAACAGGAAGGAAGCAGAGACTCAGCTAGGGATCATCACCCTTCTCCAAAATCTGAAAACACTTAATGAATGTACCTCTGACCACAAGCAGAACTTCTAAGTGAATGCTTCAAAGACTTGACTGTGCTTTTCTGATGCTCATTATAAAATCTTATAGATATTTATTAATTTCGGTTAACTTGGGAAGATTTTAATTAAACCACCAGGAAATTCATGGGGCCTATGTAGGATTCTTCTTTTTTTCTTTACGCCTTGTCACTTTATTGGCAAGAATTAATCACCCAAAGCTATTTCCTAGAAGTTTCCCTTCACGTGGCTGCAAAGTCCTCCTTCAAACAAGGCTACTTAGGAAGTCACAGTCAACAAACTGCTGGACCATGATGCCCTTCACTGGAGTGGGGATGTCAATGAGAGCACTTACTGTCTCTCCATGGTATTACTATGCATGCAAGTTCTCTACTCATTCTTAATCTTGCAGTGGAATTGGGGAGTTCATATTAGTCTTTGGTCTGCCAATTTGCATGAGCAAGATATGCAAGCATCCCTATTTTCCAAGAATTCAAATCAGAGCAACCACACACATCTGCAGTCTTTCTTTCCATAAGCTCAACCTTGATGTATCAATCAGTAAGTAGAAAATTTCCAGCTCAGCTACATAAAGTTGCATACAATCCTTAAGGAAGTACAGATTTCCTGAATAAAGAAATATTGTTTTCATCTACTGATGTATGTAAGGATGTGTGATTGTGTGGTTAAGAGAGCTTCCTAGCTTCACCCTCTTCCTTGCAATTGGATATTCCATTCCTCACCCTTCACCTGCCCTTGAAATCTTAGTGAATGCAATTCTGAACCACTGGCAAAACTGGTAAATACCTGTTTTACATGAATGTGAACTCGACTGGGCAATGCATGTCATTTTAAACATTGAACTATATGAAATATATGTATCTATATAAATTTTTAAACACTCTCAATTCTTTAGACTGTGGCTTAACTATGAGTTACAATTTAGGTAGATTCAAAAGATTTTGGAGATAAAACACGAGAGCTTTACCTTTTCTCCAACATCTTTATCTTCAATGCTCTTCCCACTTTCCAGGTGGTGTGCCATTGAATTGGTCTTGACGATCCTCCTTTTGTTCTACCATCTACTTCCCTTTCCTTCATCATGGGTCTTATCTGTGCTTATGTTTATATATGTAAACATGAGTGTGAATGGATGTACTTCTACACCATTGTATCATTTGTGTAGCTTTGTGTAACCATCACCAGATTCAAGTCACAGAAATGTTCTATCACCACAGGGCTGCCTCACACCACCCCTTCAGAGTCTCACCCAACCCATCTGACCCCAACCCTAACCTCTGGTTAACCGTTAATCTGTTTTCCATCTCTATCATTTTGTTATTTTGAGAATTTAATATAAGGAGACTCACATATTATATAACCTTTTGAGACCAGGTTTGCTCATTTAGCGTAATGTCCTTGATATACAGAAAAGTGTTGCATGTATCAATAGTCGTCCCCCCGCCCTTTTAATTGCTAAGTAATATGTCATAGTATGAATGCACCACAGTTTTAACCATTCACCTGTTTTAGGACATCGGGGTTGTTTCGAGTTTAGGGGTATTATGCTAAGGATATTCATATATAGGTTTTTGTGTGAACGTACGTTTTCCTTCCTCTGTGAGAACAATTACTGCATTACCTGGCTGCATGTCTCATTTTACAGAAAACTGCCAGAGTTCCTATACCATTTTACATTTCCTTCGGCAAGAGAGATCCAGTTTCTCCTTATATTGCATCCTTTAGTATTTTCACTTTTTTTTTAATTTTAGCCATCCTGTTAGGTATGTGGTGATACTGATTTCACACTGTGGCTTTATTGGCATCTGCCGAGTGGCAAAGATGTTGAATGTCTTTTCATTTGCTTATGTATCATCTGAATATCCTTCTTAGTGAAATACCTGTTCAGGAATTTTGTTCATTTTACTATTGAATTTCTTTTCATTATTGAGTTTTTGTTTTTTATATTTTCCAGATAAAAGTGCTTTCTCGGGTACATGATTTCCAAATATTTTCTCCCACTTTGTAGCTTGTCTTTTCATTCTTTAAAAGGAATGTCTCACAGAGCACTTGGCTTTGTATTTTTATTTTGATGACATTCCATTTATTTATTATATATTTTTTCTTTTATACATTGTACTTTTGGCCCTCGACCCTAAAGATTGTCTTCCTTTTTTTTTAAATGTTATAGTTTTGTGTTGGACATTTAATTCCATAATCCATATTGAATAAGGTCTAAGCTTTAAGTCAGAGTTCATTTTCTTTTTTGGCCTATTTGTTAAAAAAACAAAAACAAAACCTATGCTTTCTCCATTGACACACTTTTGTACTTTTTGTCAAAAATAATTTGGGCAATTTGTGTAAGTCTATTTCTGGGCTTTCTGTTCTGTTCCATTGATCTATGTGTCTGTCTATTAGTTCAACATTCTAATATTTATCTCTCTAATGTTGTTGTTTCTAAATAGATTTGACACACAAAAAACAAAATGTATTTCTTTTAAGAATACAAATGTAAAATGTTTCCCAGATATAACCCTATGTTACTCTTTGAAAGATAAATAAAAGTTGCTTTTTTAAGGAAACAATTTCTTCCCCAGAAAAAAGTTGAACGATTAACTGTCATTTTAAATCTTTCAATTTCATGAGCCAAATGTCAGTTTAAAGTGTTTCCTTCAAAACAAAACAAAACAAATGATTATTATGTCAACATGAAAAAGATAAAGCACAATCATGAGTCAAAGATACACGTCTAAAAATTGAGAAAAATTAGTAAGAAAAAATACCACTAAGAAATAATTTTTAAACACTCTGACATAAATAAAGAAACAATACACAACAAGTAGATGTTTGGTGTTTATAATTTACAGAATTCCCATAACCTCTTGAACAAGCCTGTTAGTACATGATCATAATTTTATAACTAAGAAAATTGAAGCACAGGAAATTTAAAGATTTAAACTATTGAAGCTCAGTTCAAGCTATTGTTAGTCAAGCTGAATATGGACTCTACTATAGTTTCAAAGCTACCTCTCAGTCCACTTTGGTGTAACTTTTTTATTCATTACTAAGTGATAAAGAGATCTAGACAAGAGCTAAGTATCACACTAAGAAAATACTACAATACTCCTACTGCAGTGACATCCCTCTACAACCAACATACACCGTGATCACTTTCTTAGTTTAGACACACACAAAATCACATTTCATTGTTGATATATTTACTTAAAAAACATTTGTTAAGCCCCATTTTTTGCCACCGCCTTGGGTGAGTAAAACAACATCCCTGCCTCCCATGGGTTTTGCTAATTAGTTGAAATAAAATTTTCATACTCTGTATTTTACCAGCGAGCACTTCGGTGCCTTACAATGAAATGTAAAATTATCTATAAGCAGATGAGTATTTTCTGATTTAAAATGACAGACTGAGCAAATGCAGTTGTCTCCCTTACCCCTCAGGGTTCATTAATAATAGTGGGAAATGAATATTTTTTAAAGGAAATGAAATCTCAATAGTAAAAGAAGTGGAGAAAAACAACACCTTCACATGAGTTATTTTAAAGCATGTTTAGACTAGGAGGAGATAAAAGCCTAATGGATCAAACAGAAGCAATATATCATGAAAAACAGGGGCAAGAAGTAGAAATATTAAACAAGAGACTAGCAGCGGTTCTCAACCTGTGGGTCGCAAACAATGAAAAAACATCCTGTATATCAGATATTTACATTATGATTCATAACAGTAGCAACTTTACAGTTATGACGTAGCAACGAAAATAATGTTATGGTTGGGGGTCACCACAACATGAGGAACTGTATTAAAGGGTCGCGGCATTAGGAAGGTTGAGAACCACTGGACTATAGATTTAAAATAATCCAGGATGATAGCCATGTTGCAAGACTTGAAAGCAGTTAAACAAATTAAAAGAGAAAGTACTGGGCTAAAGAAAAATGAGCTTCATTTTTTTAATAGAATGAATATCATGAGTAAATACTATGGAAAGATAACTATAAGATACTGAGAGTAATTAGCGGGTCCTTTGCTTTCTTTAATATATTTTTATTGATTTCAGAGAGGAAGAAAGAGGGAAAGATAGAAACATCAATGATGAGAGAGAATCATTGATCGGCTGCCTCCCACATGCCCTTCATCGGGAATCAAGCCCACAACCTGGGCATGTGCTCTGACCGGGAATCAAACCATGACCTCCTGGTTCATAGATTGACACTCAACCACTGAACCACACCGACCATGCAAGGTCTTTTACTTTTAATTATAAGCCCTTATTTTTTTTTTTGAAGAGATAAAAATCTTACTTGATATAATATTTACAAATGGAGCTATAAATAAGGAAAAATAAGACCAAGAGACTCAATAATGAGATGAATATAATAAAAAACGTGTACTACTAGTGGACTGCACATAGATCCTTGAGTGTTTTAGCAAAATTTGAAGTTGTACCCTCTGACACTCTCCTGGAAACAATCACTTAAAAGTTCATCAGATTCTTTAGCAGATATGTGAGCTGGAGTTAGAACTGCCATTTGCTTGTGAAAACAGAGGTGGCCTCATAGAGACACCCAACACAGCATACATTCGTATCTCCTCGGTTCTGTGAACTGAGCAATAAACCTTTCTGGCAAGATTAAGATGCTCCGTACAAAAGTATTCAACCCCATCCTAATGTGTAGCAAGTAAAATAAGATTTAAGTCCTAGGACTTACTCCAGGTAGCTTCGCGGAGCAAGTTTTAACCTTTGATATTAAAGAAGAAATAACGGACTGTTATTGGGATCTGCATCTCTTGACTCCCCTCCAACATTTATTACCTGGACAGCAAAGTCCAGTTTTGAGCTATGAAAGAGACAGAGGGAAGCAGAGCTGGAGAAAATGTTACTGAAGAGAGGCCTGACCTTTATGCTTAGCCAACAGGGAGCGAGCAATTCTCAAGCATTTGTAAATGAATCTGCTCAACACATAGTTTTAGGCGGCAAAAAGCTTGATTTTTAAAATGACTTATTCCTGCTTCTGGCTGCTAGATAGCACTGAGAACACTAACACAGAATATGAGATAAGGTTTTTGGATAACTAAGACTCCCCAGATTAAACATTACACAATGAATTCAAGAATGCAGTCTCTTATCTGTCTCTTATAATAGCTCCATAGGATCTGAGATAAGATCAAAGATCAGGAAGATAGAACTGAACTACAAAAGAACTAAACTTGCACACTTTTTTATTAACAGCCTATTTGGAAGCCTATGTCAAAGAAATAAGGAGAAAATGACATAAAAGGAGACACAGGGATATTATAAGACAACACTGTGATGGGGATTAACTATAACTTCCTGCCTTTATGACAGTTGGCATTTGCAGAGTCTGGCAGAGCTTCGACTCTGCTCTCTCTGTAACGGCTTGCTAAACGTCCCGTGTGCAGAGGTCATGAGCATCTCACTAAGCAAGAGCAATGCATCTTCAAGCCTAACAACAGTCTCCATGTGAGAGGATTCATGAAAAGTAGTCTCGGAGTGCTTTTGACAAGAGCCACCTCATCAATCTGTGTTTCATTACAGCTTCCTTGCTACCTATGAATCCCATCATCAGGCAGAGGGAAGGAGTGGGGGAGGTAGAAGTGGGTGAAGAGGGGAGAAAATGATGATGGAAGGAGACTTGAATTAAGGTGGTAAACACACAATACAATATACAGATGATGTACTGTAGAATTGTATACCTTAAACCTATATAATCCTATTAAGCAACTAAAGGCCCGGTGCACAAAATTCGTGCACTGGGGGTCGGGGGGAGGTGTCCCTCAACCCGCCCTGAGCCCTCTCACAGTCCAGGACCCTCACTCCTTACCACTGCTCCTTACCACTTGGCTGGCTGCTTCTTAGCGCTTCTGTCTGAGTGGCACTCCCCCTGTGGGAGCACACTGACCACCAGGGGGCATCTCCTGCATTGAGCATCTGCCCCCTGGTGGTCAGTGTGCATCATAGCGACTGGTTTTTCTGGTCATTCCCCCGTAACAGTCGCTTAAGCTTTTATTATATAGCTGTCATCCAAATAAATTCAATTAAAAAAAAAGAATTATAGTTTATGACATGCTTAAAGTAAACAAACAGCATGTTGCAAGTGTTGCCATGTTTGCCTCTGTCTGATCCATTCTTTGTCACAGAACCACTAGATCCATCTATTAAAATACACTTATCCCAAAAACTTGACTGACCACCTACAGCAAAAATTCCGTTAGAGTGACATCATGGCCTTCTACTATTAGATAACAACTAACTTTTGCAACCTTACTTCCCACTTTATTCCTTTATGAATGTGAAGTATAACTAAATTAATCTATTTGCCAACTCCCAAATGCATCACATTCATTTTCATCTCTGTTTATTTCCCCAAGTATTCCTCAACCTATAATGCTTTTAACAATACATTTTCCTTCTTTCAAAATCCGCCTATGGTCGTCTATGAATATTTTTTCTTCATCCTTTCCCTAGGTAACATATAATTGCTCTCTCGTTTCTTCCCCTTTGGTATGTTATTTACACTTTTATAGAGCATTTGTAATTCTTAATTAACATCACCTTTGGCTATTTAATAATATCCTTTTCTTATAGTAGGGCATATTTGCCACACTAATAAAACATGCGGAGTATTTTTTTCAACTTGGGGATAAACTTACAAAATGTTTTGAATTTAGAAGAAGATATCCAAAATGATACACTACTAAGAGAAGGGGATGGAGGGGCAGCCCATAGGTATTTGGAAAAGAAAACTATAAAATGAAAAATATCAGAGTGCTTCAATTGTTCAGAGAAGCAGATATTCTATGTTTCTAAAATGCTGTTATGTGAAAGACAGTATATTTGGTGGAGTGTCATTAGTCCTGTGTTCAAGAGTTGGTAAAAGGACCAATGGGTGCAAGGGTCATATTTTAGCTGAATCTAAGCAAGATCTTTGTGGCCAAACTCTTAGAGATAATTGGGCTCCCATTGCACTGGGAGGCTCTGAATGAGTATAGACAGAAGCTACATAATCATCTCTAAAAACTACCATAGTAATAGTCTTACATAGGATGGCTTGTATGACTTCTAAGTTTCCTTCAAATGCTAAGATTCTGAGTCCAGACATGTATACACTAAGCTTTGCACTATAGCATGTGACATAACATATGTTCCTGTATTGTGCAGCTGCTAAAACTGATTTAGATCTGTTTGGGGCCAATAACTCAATACAGAATCACATAAAATACCAAGAAATAGCCTCCCTGTTATATTAGAAAGTTCACATTAAGACGCTGTTTGATATTTTAATATACAGTTTTCCATTTGCTTGGGCTTGGTTAATAGTTTAGAAAATCTACAGGAGAAAAAAACAATCAGATATCTGTAACCCTTAAATATTTATAGTATACAAATAATCATTTGTAACTTACCAACGTTTGATCATTTTTTAGAATAAAATTAATCTCATTAAAACAGAATGGTATGGACCATTCTATCATTTTAGTCCATACACCATAAAACCCTTCTCTGAACTTCTGAATTTCTGTCTGTAAAATTTATTTTGTCATTTATTGAATTGATTTTAATAACATAAGGATATAGCTGGCAGGTAAAACTAGCATGTATTGTTTAAAAACATAATTGTCTTTACAAGGTGCCAATTTTGTCCACTTTTTTGTCTTTTACTTACTTCATCCATGGCTGCTTTATTCAGATTTGCATAACAATGTGTTTTTAAATAGGGCTTATTGATGGCTGCCTGGCTGAATTTAACTTCCTTCCTCCTACCAAAAACTGTTTAGTACATGCCAAGTATATTAGCATAATATTTTGGATTATATGCTTTATTACTGCAAAGCATATTTACATTTCAACTGACTCTGCTTTCCTGGGTCTTGCTGTAAATTTCCTTGTGGTCCCCAAATGTGACCCATCACAGCTATATGTGTTAGCACTGCATAATTTCCTTAAGATGAGCAGCTGCAGCTGTCAGATTCTATTAATTTACTCATCAAACTATGTTAATATTATTTTAAAATAGACACTAACATTTATAATGTGGCACATTGTATATTTACTTGTCAAATAATTGGCTTTATGATCTGCAGTATAGTATGAATGTTTTAAATAAAGTTTTTTATTATAAAATCTAGAGCTCCAGTGCACAAAATTCGTGCACTCGGGGGGTCCCTCAGCCCACCCAGCGGGGGGGCCCCCAGGTGATGTCTGACTGATGCAGAGGTGGGAGAGGCTCCCGCCACCACCACTGCACCTGCCAGCCATGAGCCCAGCTTCTGGGCTTCTGGCTGAGCAGTGCTCGCCCTGTGGGAATGCACTGACCACCAAGGAGCAGCTCCTGCATTGAGCATCTGCTCCCCTGGTGGTCAGTGCACGTCATAGCAATCGGTCATTCCACCGTTTGGTCAATTTGCATATTAGCCTTTTATTATATAGGATACCGTGTTTCCAAAGGTAAAATGCATACACTGCAAAAAGTAGAAAAAAGAAAATTTCACCATAGTCCAACTGCTCTCATATAATCACTGTTTATATTCCAATGCATTTTCTTCTCATCTTTAACACTTTTTAACGTAAGTGTGGTTATATTTACATTCTTTATATCACACATATTTCACTTAACATTATACATAACCATTATCCATATTGTTACGAACTCTTTGCAAACATTATTCCTAACATTTGAAAGATCATCCATCATAGAAACAATGTGGTGTTGCAGATTCTTCTTCATGGAGATCTATATTTTCCAACAGTTCACGGATTCTGAGACTGAGAACTGGCCCAGGTCTAACAATACTGGGATAGCTGCCTTCATTCCTTTTCATTTCTTTAGGTTGAATACTTGAAGCAATACTTATTGTTTCCCTATCCATCTTCCCCATAGAAACACCATTTAATTACGACATCCATAGCTCCCTGAAATCAGGTCCATATAACTGTCACTCCTACCTTGCCACTCATTATAATAATTATATTCAACATATTTCTTACCGTTAAATGCCATCATCTGGCCATTATTTCTGAATCATATCATACCCATTGCTCAGGAAGTCTTTTCACTGACTTTTTCTAATGTATCCTCTCTTTCCCATAATCCTTTTTGTAAATTTTATCTTTATCATTGAAAGTATTACATGTGTCCCCCTTTTCCCCCTTTGACCTCCTCCACCACACATCCACACCCCCCCAGGCCTACCCCACTATTGTCTGTGTCCATAGGCTATGAATATTTGCATATAAATTTTTTAGTTAATCTGCTTCTATACCCCCTACCCGCTTCCCTCTGAGATCCATCAGTCTATTCCATGCTCCCATGTCCCTCGATCTATTTTGTTCATCAGTTTATTTTGTTCATTAGATTCCACATAAGAGTGAGATCATGTGATTCTTGTTTTTCTCCAACGGGCTGTTCCCCTTGAATCTCTCAAGTACCTGAGACACTGCACCCTCCAGTGTATGCTCTCCCAAGAGTACCCATCCTATTTCACCACAGGTGAGAGTTCTAAGAATTGCAGTTCTACGATATGCCTATAGTCCACCCTGAACCAATGATAGGATCCTCCTTGCCAGCCAGCTGGTGACTTACTTAGCAGAAGTGAATACTGTCCTTGCCATTGAGGAGCTTATTATCTAGTTGAGAACAGTGAGGAGAGATATGTATCTGAATCATGTCTTTACAAATCCAGTTTCAACAGAAAATATTTGTGATATTCCAAAGAGTGAAAATCCCAGGTGTCTTATATTCTAGGAATAAACCAATGAGTTATGTATGTTATATAGAACCAATACTTGTTATAACCATATTTAATCACTATCTTACAACCTGGAAGAACAAAGGCAGGGACTACAAACTTCAAGGAGAAAATTGCCTATAGTTTCTCATAATTTACAAAAATTGTGGGGGTAGGTTTCCATCCCACATAACTTCAGTTAGTCAGTTTTGTATGAGCTGCCAAGCTAGGCTGATTAATTACAGTGCATTGTATAATAATCATATTTTGGTCTAAAAGAACTATCCTATTTTGTAAGTTTACTTAGGTTCTATTCTTGATCATGGGGCAGGAAAGAAGTGTATGGGAAGGGCTGACTTTAACCAAGTGCTTTCTCTATGTATCATGCCAATCTCTTTCATGTATGTTATCTTGTTTAATCCTCATAATAACGCCAGGTGGAAGGTGTTAATCCCAGTTTTTAGATGTGATGACAAAGAGCGGGATCGATTAAGTAATTTATCTAAAATTGAAATCTGGATGTGGCAGATGCAAGCTTCAAGCCCAGGAATGCTTGATTCTAAAATTTGACCTAATCTAGCAATTGTCAAGAGGAAAGATCATTTTTCTTTCAACTATATCCTTTATCATTGTTCTCCATACAACTCTCGATGAAGAAAACAGGTCATCAAGACATTTCTTTCCCAGAGGTTTTCTTGGGCAAAGAAGATGATCTTCTTCCTTACGTGGCCTCATGATACAAATCAATGCCACTTCACTCACCTTAAGAATGTTTTGTGTTTTTAAAATTAGATTATGCGTATCATTTGGAGAAGCCTCCAAGAGGAAAGAAAAGGGAGAAGATAGTTTTAATTCCAATACATGAGCTGCCAGCAAACAATTCTAAAGCAGGAGCTAATAATAGAGAAAAAAAGAAGTCCCAAAAAGAGAACCTTGGGCCACGTGAAAAATGCAGCCTTGAGTTAAACACATAAGTTATGGGACTCAGAGATAATGAAGGAAACCTGGACTTCTGTGAGGATTGCGGCCTATTTTAAGAAGTAGAGAGGCTTACTTTAGAGAGGCTAGAGAAAACCCAAGCTGCAAAGGAGAAAAGACAAACCGCTACAATGGAATTTCCGGAGCTCTCCATGGTGCTGCTCAAGTCAGCCAAAGCCTCCTTTGGTAGTTCCCACAGCACTGAAGTCATGTTAGCTCTCCTTTGAGTTAAGGTCCTTTCAGATCTAACCACTTATGAAACTAGAAAACAGCCTCTTATTATTTATGAAGGAATGTTTTTTACTCTCCTTACACTGACTAAATTATATCTCTAAGTTCAGCATGTAGCAGTATCCCACTACAATGCTGACCATCTACCCCAGGTTGAAAAAGCAGGCTTCAGTCACCACTGAATGTCTACCAGTTGTAGGAAGCCATTATTGTCCCAGTGGAGTAAAATGTGCTTTCCTTAGCCACCTTAGGAAAGACAATGGGCTGACTAGAGTCATCTCTTTGAGGTCTTCTGAAACCAGGCAATAAAGGTGATAATGATTGGCTTTAAGGTGTTAAGGAGCTTCCAAGTCAATATGGCGGACTGAAAAGGCACAATATCCTCACTTTCTGCACAAATTTAAGTGACAGCAAACAGTAAAACTATAATAAATTTACAACAGCATTGAAAACTAAATGAGGCAGAGTAACATTACGTCAGATATTTGATAAAATGTTGGGAGATGAAAAATACATGTGCTTTTGATTTCCACTTCCAACAGGATGACATAGTCTTACTTCCCCCCGTTTTTCTCATTAAGTAGAACTTAAAAACCTGGGCATTGTAGTATATAAAACAGACACAAGAAGACTATGAAAGATGAAGAGAAGACAGACCAGGTAAGGACCTTTGGACCCAAAGAATAACATGATGGTAAGTTGCCTGAGTTTCATTTTGCCTCATATATCCCAGATTTAGAACTCAGGAAACTGGCAAATGAAAACTCCAATGAGCACAGACCCCCGAAAAAGCCTCTACAGAAGCTCTCTCTCCTGGGCAAAGAACCAGGAAAGGTGTGTACTAGCAACATACAAAAAGTCTAGGCAATAACTACTACACTCTGGCTAAATACCACAAGAAAAATAAAAATGTGACTTCAACACCTACCCACACCAGCAAAGAGCAAGAAGTGAGCTGACAGCCCTAGCCGGTTTGCCTCAGTGGATAGAGCTTTGGCCTGAGGACTGAAGAGTTCTGGGTTTGATTCCTGACAAGGGCATCTAGCAACATACAAAAAGTCTAGGCAATAACTACTACACTCTGGCTAAATACCACAAGAAAAATAAAAATGTGACTTCAACACCTACCCACACCAGCAAAGAGCAAGAAGTGAGCTGACAGCCCTAGCCGGTTTGCCTCAGTGGATAGAGCTTTGGCCTGAGGACTGAAGAGTCCTGGGTTTGATTCCTGACAAGGGCAGATACCTCAGTTGCAGGCTCTTCCCCAGCCCTGGTTCTGGTCAGGGTGCATGCAGGAGGCAACCAATCGATGTCTCTCTCTCACATTAATGTTTCCCTCTGTGTGTCTTTCCCTCGGTCTTTCACTCTCTCTAAAAATCAATGGAAAAATATCCTTGGGTGAGGATTTTTTTAAAAAAAGAAGTGAGCTGAGAGTACCACTCTTACCAGGCTGTAATGTGTGGTGGTGTCAGAGAAGGCCGAGTTGGCAGTCAGGGCTTTTATCATGGTTATAGTAATGTTAACATTATGGTTACAAGATTGTACAATATTTTTACAAAATGTTACCATTGAGGAAAACATATGAGATATGTGTGTTTCATTTCTTACAACTGCATATGAATGTACAATAATCTCAAAGTAAAAATGAAAAGTTTAGTGAAAAGTACTTGTAGCCATAGAACTTTATGATACACAGAGAATTAAGACTACAGATTACAAAGGCCGTGATGTTCTGCTGTGAACGAATGATATATCAAAATGCATGTACATTGTTACTAAAAAGAATGAGAGAGAACTTGCAGTTATTCATCTTTATTTTGTTCTCTAGTTAAGGACATGTCTAAACATAGCCAATAAAATGAAATGCAGAATAGCTCATATTATTCATCAGTTTTTCATTATGGCTAATCATTTTCTATCCATTTGTCATTATCTCAATGACTATAACCGAAAGATTTTATTTGCTTCTTTCCATTTGTTGCTTCAATTATTTGGATACTGGAAGCAAAATGATAACTAGTCTCTTTTTCAGTGGTTGAAAGTGTAGCAGCATGTCATTTTATTGCTAATTACTGATATTCTCTAATTGAGTAAGTATGTGTTACATAACTCTAGAGCACTCGTCTCTTTGTTTACTCAAGGCTGACACCTACTTCCGATAACTAGACATTTTAAACAAATTTAGCAGCTAATCAAAGGAAATAAACAGCAATTCTAACATAAGAAAAATAGTGGCATAAACATATATATGTTTCTATATCATATATATATATATATATAACCTGTTAGCAAAGGTCATATACCATCTTTAACCTGCTTGGCAAACTGAATATTATAAATAGTTTTTACATACCTATTGTCAGCTTTTAAAACGACTTCCAGATTGCCCTAGCCAGTGTGGCTCAGTGAATAGAGCATCAGCCTGCAGACCAAAGAGTCCCGGATTCAATCCCATTCAAGGACACATACCTCAGTTGCAGGCTCCTCCCCTGCCTGGGCCCTGGTCTAGGCTCATGCAGGAGGCAACCAATTGATGTGTTTCTCTCACCCGATGTTTCTCTCTGTCTTTCCCTCTCTCTTCCACTCTCCCTAAAGATCAATGGGAAAAATATCCTTTGGTGAGGATTAACAAAAAGAAATTTTTTTAAAAAAGGACTTCCAAAATACCGCATTCTCACATTGTAAAATAAAGCAGTACTCTAGTCTTCACTCATTTTGTTTTAGGTTAAGTAGCAACGGAAAGAAAGCACACTTAGCTCAGACAGCTATGCATGTGATGAACAAAATGTCACTTTTTTTACACACTGTCTTTGTCACTGTTTCTCAATATGGTTCTGCCTGTGCATACAAAATGTGGGACTAAAATGCTCCCACTTCCAGGCTGTCTGACTGACTACAGTTCCTGAGTCTGTGTGTTCATTTTCAAAAAGATAGGCATTGTTTCAACCCTCTCCACCAGAGCGCCATAACCTGCCCTAAGTTCACCAGGTAGCTTGCATGCAAAACTTTCTACTGTGTACTGTCTAGAACAGCGGTTCTCAGCCTGTGGGTCACGACCCCTTTGAGGGTTGAACGACCCTTTCACAGGGGTCACCTAAGACCATCGGAAAACACATATATAATTACATATTGTTTTTGTGATTAATCACTATGCTTTAATTACGTTCAATTTGTAACAATGAAAATACATCCTGCATATCAGATATTTACATGACGATTCATAACAGTAGCAATATTACAGTTATGAAGTAGCAACGAAAATAATTTTATGGTGGGGGGTCACCACAACATGAGGAACTGTATTAAAGGATCGCGGCATTAGGGAGGTTGAGAACCACTGGTCTAACGCATTCTTAAGTCTGGAAACGCCTGGCAAGTTAACGACCACTGCAACGAACACTGCTGCAGGGCACAGAGTCCTTCCGTTTTATTATGAATCCCTAATTTACTCAATACCTCACACTGTTCTTTTTTAATATTCTCCCTTAGCCATCCTACACACACACACACACACACACACACACGTGCAATTTCAAAGCTGCCAGAGATTATGAGTAGGATCTGGAGGACTGAATAAGCTAATGCTACAGAAGTTAATGAAGCTCCTCACCCGCTAGCCTTGGAGAGTGATGTTCCAAGTCATTAGTCTGTTCTCAGTTTTTGGCAAGATCCCCTAGGTAGGCCTGAGCTTGCGAACAGTCAGAGCCAGAATTTGTAGCGGCAGCACTTTCTGCCTTCCACATGAATGACCAGAGCTCTCAGACCTAGCAGATTGGTGGCTGCTTGTAACACTGAGCCCTTGAGTCAAAAGAAAGGACCCCATTAAGTAGTGTGAATTAATTACATGTTCTTTGTTCTCTCACAAGTCCTGGTTTTATGAAGGGCCCTTACAATATCTGGCACAGATTTGGGCACTTGGTGATGGCCCTACATCTGAGTCTCAATGTAGCAATTCAAAGAGCTATTCAAATCTCTGTTTCAGCCGAACCCCTTGCCAACAGACCCACATTTTGACGACATTATGTACCTTTCAGCATATAGAGTTTGGAGATTCCGGTGAGATTGTGAAAGCAAAAGCACAGACAGGCAGGACGGAGCTAAGGGAGAATAACAGTACATATACATATATAGGGCTCGGATAAATTTTTTTTAACTCACAGATAAGAGATCCTGGATTCATAAGAGAGTTCGAGTTTTTCATTATTAAAGGGTTTTAAGGATGGTAGTATTTTACAAGAAAAAAAAATAAACATAGAGCAACTGTGATCAAAACATATTAAAAGCACATCATTTCTCTGTAAATCCAAAAAGTCTAAGCTTTTCCAGATATTTCCAAACATTTTATGTTTTAATTGGCTTCCCAGGCAGATATCTTAGAGTTACATCCACTTAATCTTGTATTGATTTTCTAAGATGCTTCCTGTTACTATAACTACCCTAATCAATTAACTTTTTGTAATTAGTGGGACAATTTTCTCTTTCTCTTTTCTTTCTGATGAAGCCTGAATATTTTATTCCACAAAAATGAAGAGGGGAAATGGTTCTGCCACTTAGTGTCAAAAGAAAGTGCAAGGCCAGTTAGCATTGCTTTGTTTATCCCAATAAACAAATTTCACCTGTATTAGAGTTTTGGGGCAGGAAAGTTACTCTAAACCAACCATGTCAAACTCAAAGGCTAACATTGACCAAATAAACAGGCATGAGGCTCGCGGGCCATGAGTTTGACATGCTTGCTCTAAACTGAGCTTATCACCTGGCCATGGTGGCTCAGTGGTTGAGCGTCGATCTATGAATCAGGAGGTCAGGGTTCGATTCCCGGTCAGGGCATATGCCCGGGTTGCAGGCTCGATCCCCAGTGGGGTGCTTGCAAGCGGCAGCCAATTGATGATTCTCATCATTCTAGCTCTCTCTCCCTCTCCCTTTCTCTCTGAAATCAATAGAAAATATATATTATAAAAATAAACTGAGCTTATCTACTTTTTCTTAAGCACAGCCCTGGAAACAATTGAAATAAGATTCAGGAAAGGCATTGGTCTTTGGAGTCAGCCAACCTGGACTCAAGCCTTGATGTCAGTTGAGAAAATGTGGGTGTCCAACTCTCTGAAGTTTCATTTCCTGACCTACAAAATGGAATCCATATAATTACCACCAGGACAGGTTGGGAGCTCTTAAATGAGACCTAACCCCTCCCTCTTTTGATACAAGCCCATTCTTCTACCCAAAAGATCTTCCTAAAGCAGGGGAGTGACCAAGTCACTTTCTTGCCCCAAATCTCCCCGTGTCTGAGGGCACGGGCCAATCCGCATAGCATGCCATCCTCTATCCATGGAGCAAGGCTCCGCGTGCTTTTCCCAGTCATTTCTGGTCATTCACCTCAATTTATTCCTCACTCTAACCAGATCAAAACAGATTTATCATGTACTTTCAATCCCTTGTAGCCCTGTGTTCCTTCAAAAGCACTTCCCAAAAGTTTCCCTGCCCAAAATGCTTTTCCTATCCTAGTCAACTTAGCAGACTCTAGCTCAACTCTCAGGGCCAAGGATATCTTCACAGTCATCACCTTTTCCACTGTGCCTGGAGCTTCTCTGAAAAGAAAGATTAATTTTCACTAGATGAAACCATTTCAATTTTACTTGGCTTCCAACATGAAAAATTATTTTACTTGGCATCTAACATGAACATATCTAGACGCTATTTAACCACACAGTGAAGTAATTTTTTAAAATGCAATCTGTGTATCTACAATCTGAGCATTACAAGCAAAATATGAGATCATTCAGATTCCCAAAGTCAATTAACTTTAGGTCTTCACAGTCTAGGTAGTCACTGAATTGTGAGAAAACCAGCACATATGCAGAATAATACGGCACCTAAAAAAAATTAGCTCATGCACAATGATTACTTTGCCCATTGATATCACCTACTGGGTGCAAGATGTATGATTTCTAATATAATACTTTAAATTTGAATAAATGAATAGATGAAGATTCAAAAAAGTTTAGGAATTTACCAAATATTTGATATGTGGCAGAGTTGTCATCTAAACCCAGGTCTGTCTGCCCCTAAAGCCCATTTTATTTTCACCCTTCCACATTGTCTCTGTTGACCTTGTACTGTGATGACAGGTGGATCTTCTAGCAATGGTCTATGTGTCCGTATCCAAGGTATCAGGTGCTATCGCTAGCCAAGTCACTCAAAATACTCTTTCACTTCAGGAAAAGGGAATTTGTGTGTGCAGATAGAGAGGTTATGCAGTAACCTCAAGAGAAAGAGAGATGGGACCTCTTCAAAACACAATTACATTCCATTCATAATAATGCACTTCATTCAAGTAAGTTTCCTCTCTGGCACTAACATCTTTAACCTTTCTTATTTTGGGTTCAACTCCCTAGAATATATTTTATGATTGCCTAAGTAAAAGTAACATATTATAGTAGAATTATGACATGGCATAAACCATCACTGAGTTATGAAAAATATTCTCACATCAAAAAAAGGAAAAATAAATAAAAATATTATCACCTGTCAATTTCCCTGACTGGGTTAATTGGAGGTTATTTATTGTTGTGGTGGTGTTGGTTGTCTTGATGATGGTATTAGTCTTGTTTAGTGACCAAAAATTGTGTGTGTGTGTGTGTGTGTGTGTATATATATTGACATAAGACCATAAAACATATATATATATATATTGACATAAGACCATAAAACATTTGAATTATATATAATTCAAATGTTTTATGGTCTTATGTCAATCTCAAAAATAGTTTATCCGTGCTCTGCATGAAGTATATATCAATAGACAATAAAATTTCTCACATGGTAAATGCAAAAAAAAACAGACTTGATTAGAAAAGTCAGAAAATGTAACTTCTGTATAAAACTAAGTATGAAATCATGCATGTTACAATGGAACATTTTTAGCACATCTTATAATCCTGTTCAGAATTACCACTATAATTTTAGATATAGTACAGAGACAGAGACGCATACAGACATAGAGATAGAGTATTTAAAAAAATCAATTTGAACTGAAGAAAACGTTGAGTTTAAAGGTTAATAACATGTCACATTTATTCACAGGAAGAGTTCACTTATTGTAAGTGGCTTCCCAACCAACAACCAGAAAGCACGAGCCCTGCTCCCTCAATTTCAGGCCTGGGAGATGGAAACATTTATGGGGAACAGAGAGGAGGCAGCCAGCCCAGGCCCTGCAGGGTGAGGCGTCTCCCTCTCCAGCACATGCACAGAGGTTCCATCTGACTATAGCTCCTGTCATGCTGGCACTTTGCACTTACAGAAGTTCTGACAGTGGCCAGGGCAATAGGGACGCTCCCGAACATGTCTGAACTTTCCGTTTTTCTCCTGCAAGGACTTCTCGCCTTACTACTAAATGGCTCCATACAGTGTGTAAGATGGCAAATAGCAAAGCACTGAGGCTATCTCTGAAATGGTTTTTTTAAGTTTCATGGGAATGATAGCAGTTCCCCAGTCCCTCATGCAGCGGAAGGCCTACTCTACCGCTGGTGCAAAGAGAAGACGCAGGTCAAACAGTGATAACAAGTCTAAAAAGCTAGGTTGCCATCCTGTGTTAAGTAACATGGTTGGTGGTAACCAATTTTCTTTCAAGATAAAAACCACTTTATACACTGCAGGCAGCAGGGCACATTCCACATGTGCCTTAGGGCACATTCCACATGTGCCTTAGGGCACATTCTACCCATTTCCGAATAGGCATTATCCGGTGCCCTCTCCCAACCTTATGAATTGTCTCTATGGAGTTTTAAAAAAGAAAAGTACTGTTCAAGGTAAGACAGGAGCAAGGGTGACTCACCAAAGGCAAGTCAGGAAACGTGTACCGGAAAAGGCCTATGCGGAGAAAAGGGACAGGGTGTCTTAGTCGCTCCAGACGCAAAACTCAAACTGTATTCAACTTAACCTGAATTCAAACAGGTTAAGGCTTAAGCGGTTCTGCTGCCTGGAGAAGTGGCTCGTTTTTAGGGAGTAATCAGCCACCAGCAAATTATCATATACCACTAAATAATCATTGATTTTCCATTTTATAATTCCCAATCAGTTAAATGTCATTTACTGGAAGAGGCGCCATTCCTATGTAAATTCTATGTGATAGCCCTTGCACACACACAAAAACCCCGATTAAGTCTAGAAAAGTAATTCAAAACAATGGTTCCATAGCTTAGAGATCAAAAACATGTCGGTTGGCTTTCCAACAGTTTTTAGGCAGCATGCCATCATATTCCAAATTCACCAGCTTAAATGAAATAAGGAAGCAAACCTTTAACTAATGAACTAATATACACAGAAAAGAAAAAAGAAACAAAACAAGCCTAAAGAGTTAATAATTAAAATCCAAAAGATGTTGTTTGTTCTGATTATCAAGATAAAAATCTCAAGCTATCATATTTATGTTTAGGCACAGTGAGGGCTTTTTGCCAAGTATTACAAATTCTCACCTATTAAAAGGCCCACATCCTTTTTCTTCTAAAATCCTTTGTCCAGTTAGTGTTTTAATGTCTGTGCTTGAAAACTATCTAAAAATTGCTTTTATTCCTTACGCAAGACATTTTGCTATTCTAAGAAATTAGGTAAGTCAAACATGGGAGACCAAGACAGTGGAGAATTTGTCAGCTTTTACCTGAAGGCCTTCGATAGCCAATCGCAGCATGCTGGGTGTCAGTTTAGAGGCTTGCTTGAAGGTGAAGTTACTCCAGTCTATGATCAAAACAAATCCATTCACTTGAAGCTCAGGATCTTCAATCATGGCTTCCAAAGACAGCAAGATGGCACGTAAAATGTCCACCAGTGTGTACCTATAAGCAACAGGGAAGTCCTCATTACACCTGATAACCACTGTGGAAAGATCTCAGCACACTAAAAACTACTCTGAAAATACCTAAGAAATATTAGGGAGATGATTTTGTTCACAAGTATTATTTTAAGAGCAACTTGTTTTGCAGCACTCAGGTGACATGTTTGAATTTAGCGTGTATTCTACCAAAACAAACTATCGTGTTTTGGGAAATACTACAGTTCTCTTCATATTCACAGCCATTTACTTTTCCTCTAGGCCTTCCTATCATTTTCTAAAATGGCATTTTAACTACTCTGAGAACTAGGCATGGTACCTTTTTAAATAGCTCAGGAATGCTCTCAGTAATATGGACATTTCATACATGCGTATTTGAAAATTTTCTGAATGAGATTTGAGGAGTCTCAACAATAAACAAGAATAGTATATTTGAACAACTATGGGTAAAACTGTCAGCATATTTTAATTACTTGTATTGAGTTTGCTTCATAAAAGTAAAAGAAAGGCCCTGACCACTTTGGCTCAGTGGATAGAGCATCAGCCTGCAGACTCAAGGGTCCCAGGTTCGATTCCGGCTAAGGGCATATACCTTGGTTGCGGGCACATCCCCAGTAGGGGGTGTGCAAGAGGCAGCTGATCGATGTTTCTCTCTCATCGATGTTTCTAACTACCTCTCTCCTTTCCTCTCAGTAAAAAATCAATAAGATATATTTTGAAAAAAATTAAAGAAAAGAAAGAAGAAGAGATATATGGACAGAAAGAAAGGAACATCAATGAGTACAAAGGGGGAAATTTAACTGCCTATGATAATGCAGGCCTTCTGAATTTAGGGGTTGGGTCTCTAACTTTTTCTGACTTGCACCTTAGTACTGTGTCTGGCACATTGTAAAAATCCAATAAATGCTCTTTACGTTCCTGTAAAATGGACAAGATTAGAGTGCAAAGACACTACTAGTACTGAGGACTGATGTACGCAGTGGAGGTAAGGATGGCGATTAGAAGCCAAATTTGAGAAGTATTTCAGAAGTAAACTTGTAAAAATTTGACACTTAATTAAATATGGAGACTAAGATGATGGAAAAGTAAAGGATGACACACAGATCCTAGCTTCAGAGCCTGAAGAAACAATATAATGCAAAAAGACAATGCAGGTGGGGATGGCTGAAAATGAAGAGTTTGGAATAGAACCTGTAGTACACTCATCTAATAGCAATTAAGTACCTGAAGAAGCAGATTCTAAACTCGAGAGCTCCAGGTTGAAGATCCCAGGAACAAAAACATACAGATCCCTAAACTCAAGAAAGTGAAGGAGGTAATGCAACCAGAGCTGAGAAAAAAAATGAGATACGGTAATTATTCTAAAAAAAGAATTCTAGCACTTTAAGAGGAAGCAACAAAATTATGGAATGTGCTAATCATTTCCATTTTTGAGCACCCTGCATCTCGAGTTGTGTGTGTGTGTGTGTGTGTGTTTCTCTTCAGACTTTCAGGTGTCCAATAAAAGTTACAGAAAGAAATCTTGACCTTAGAAGGAGGTGGATGGATTAGAAGTGAAATCACAGGCATTTAGTGGGAGTGATAGGCTGACTTCCACTAAATGTTCACCCACAGTATGGGACAGTGAGGACATATGAGGGAATAGTTCTATTTTTACTTCTAAAAACATTTGGAGGAGAATGGAGAAAGCATAGTATTGCAGAAAGGAAGGAATAATTGACAACAAAAGATCAGATGGCTTCTCACTTTCTCTGGGCCTCATTCTTTATCTGAAAAATTAGTACCGCAGAATGGAATAGGATCTCTCTTGGAGCCCAGCTTTAAGGCAGCATAGAGCATGGTGTCAGAAGATTTCAAGATGAATTTCTTCCCATTCCCTCATTAGCTGGTGAGCCTGGACGTACTTGGCAGGGTATAATCAGAACTGAAGAATGTTTGTTTTAATCTTTTACTTTAAAATGTAATGATGATCTTTAGATAGCTTATTACTATTGTAAAAGGCAAAGATCAACAGGTTCTTTTTAAATCTCTGGATGGTATATAGGCTATTTATAGTCCTAAGGATGTGGCTCCTAAAATACTTTCTAAACATATAAGATAATAATTTTTTGTAGAGCTCTATTACTTATTTGTCTTTAAAACTGTGAAATATGGTCCTAGCCAGTTTGGCTCAGTAGATAAAGCGTCAGCCTGTGGACTGAAGGGTCCCGGGTTCGATTCCGATCAAGGGCACATGCCCGGGGTTGCAGGCTCAATCCCCACTGCGGGGCATGCAGGAGTTAGCCAATCAACAATTCTCTCTTATCATTGATGTTTCTCTCTCTCTCTCTCTCCCCCTCTCCCTTCCTCTCTGAAATCAATAAAAAATATTTTTTAAACTGAAACATGTATGGCTGCATACCTTATCTGTCACTTCATGGTTGGCCTATCTCCTTTTTAAATATAATGACCTAACACAATGTTATAACCAAAAGCCTATGGGAAGTTGGAGCAAGAAAGCTATATTTCTGGTTAAAATGTAGACCCTCCTTTAAACAATATTCATTTTAATCCCTGACATTTATAATAATATCACAGTAATAAAAATTAGAAATTAGAAAAGTTCAACTTAGAAATTTTCTCGTTACGATCATTCTTGTGTCACCTTTAAAAATACCAAATAGCATTAATACCAAAGTAGCATTAAGTAAAATTTGAATCTAAAGTAAGTTTTGGAAGGATGAGGCATTGTACATGGAAAAGAATAAATCATGACACCAGGAAGGCCTGAAAATAAGAGGCAATTTGTTTTAAGTAACCCACTTTGAATAGGTTCTATAGAACTGTGTCTAAGTCAAGAGAAATTTATATGCATCTTATTATGCCAACAGAACTAAAACAAGACGGATCTCAGGATCAGCAATGGAATCAAAGCAGGTTGGCAACGTTTTCAAGAGTGAATCCCACCAAGTTTTAAAATTTGATCTCCTGCTCCAAAAAAAGAATTAAATGGTATTTATAGAAATAATATTAATGTGTAAGTTTAAGAATCATAAGAGACATCCTAGCTGACTGCATTCAAAGGGCAGGTCAAAACCCCTTTTGACACTCCAGGCCTCTGTTGTCAGACAGGTCACATTACTGCCACTGGCAGCTCAGCAGGCTATCCCTAAGCAGAGCATTATTAAAAGAGATCTTGCCGAAGCCTGTAGCATATCTTCCAAAGAAATGGAGCATGTTATGTATTGTATCTCTTCGGGAATCCCACCATAATTCTACTTTTTTTGAAATTATTTCTTACTGTTACAATTTATACAGTGTCAGTGCAGTAAATAGCCCACATGTTCCTGCGTGGGATTGACACCCCAATTTGTAGGCGCTGCACCACGGCTATTCTTCCCTTGAATGCTGGGAAAAGGCCATAGATAACAGACTAGCCTAGCTACACGGCTCTTGACTCCTGACTGTGCTTCCTAAAACAGCACTAGGGAAAAAGCCTGAATCTGAAATCAACTCGGAGAGGAAGATGAGTAGCCTGGAGTAAGAAGAAATAATGGCGCCAGTTGAGGGATTTTATAGGTGGCACACCAGTCTAGGCGGACCAGGCTCTTGAAATAGATCAAAGTTGCTGTCATACATAACCATGAGATGGGGACTTGGCCACCCGCTTTTCCTGTTTACTACCAGTGCAATCAAGAGCAGGGGGGCTTCTCCTGCCTCCAGCCCTGAAAGGCTTTGGGTACCTACTGGTCCTGTGCTTCTCTCCTGGGGTTCACAGTGCCTCGTCCTCTCCCACAGTTTACAATCAGGGCAAAGGGCAACCTAAATCACAAGCAGGTCACTTCCTTCCTCCTTCCCAACCCTTCCTTTCAGCCTGACAGGGGGAACTGGCATGTTGGCATCACAACAGCAGCAATTTTCCCTTTGTTACTAAATCAATCAGCCATTATTAAATCCTTCATGAAGGCTGCCCAGCCCATCAGTGTTCATTAAGCCAGATCTGAAGCATTTCCTGTTAGAAAGGTGCTAGGGGAGAGACAAAGGAGAAGAATTACCTTTATTCATGCCTTGAGGTGTCATTAGTGCTAAAGTTGAGCCCATCTACATGTTTTATATTACTGAGGGGAAATAATAATAATACCTCTATCCATGTAATAGTTTCAGATGTCCAAAGGAATTTCAAATGCATTATCTTAATCTCAAAATGAGCCCAAAGTCTCAGTGCTGGCTTTGATGCTATTATTTTGGAGATGAGGACATAGATGAGGCCCAGCAAATTATAGAGATGAAAACACAAGTCCCAGAGAATAGAAATAGTCTGCCCAGAATCCCCACGGGAGTAAAACAGCAGCCCAGGTGTGAAGCAAGCTCTTTCTGACACCACAGCTCTCTCCACTCCCTGTGGTGTCTCAGGCTAGAACAGAGTGTGATAAATGGCTGTTCTGCTTTTTCATGTGTCAGTGGCATAATGTGTCGGAAGATAGGTCAGAAAGTCAATGCCATCATGGTGCCATGCCAGGTACCAGGACACATTCCAGCCCGGCCCCAACAGGGGGCTTTGGTGGAGGAAGAACAACCAGACATTCAAAAGAATTGGGATGGGAAGAGGCTAAGTCTACCAACCCTGGAGAAAATATGAACTCTGAAATATTCATGTGTCTGGTTTGTATCACTACGCAATAAGATTATCTGTGTGGGCCTTGCTGCTAGGGGAATGTAGGTGAGTGAGAACAAAAGATGTTTTGTTGGAAATAAAACACCTAGAGAAAAAATGTCTTTCCTTGAAAAAAGGCTTGAAAAGTATACACTGCTGCCACCAAAATAGAATAAAACAGAATTGTGCTGGAAATATGCAAACACATCAGGAAGGCAACGCTCCTTGTCAGGGCAGGACACTCCAGCCAGTGCCTGCTTAGTGCAGTCTTTCCCTCAGAATATTCATTGCAGCAACTTAACTTTCTGTGTCAAGTCATCAATATTATGATAGTTAATCCAGACTTTCTAAACCATAGACAATTTTTAAATGATCAGAGCTTGCCTTTTTGATATAATTGTATCAAATTCTGTGTGTTTATCTAGATTTATGTGGCTGTCTTTACATGCAAAAAAAGTTTGACCAATTCACTGATTATGGGTGAAATACTTAACTGCTCTATGCCTCAGTTCCCTCCTCTACAAAATATAAATATTAACAGGACCTACCTTGAATGGTTCTATTAAAGATTTTATACGTAAATGTTTAACTGCTCAAAAGAGTGCCTGATACATGCTATAAAAGTGATTTAAAATGAACAAATAAGTTAATTAATTAAAATGAAATGCTAAAAGGTTGAATTTAGTTAACCAAGTAGGCAATGCTTTCTCTATAAAACACTCAGTAGCTCACAGCTGCCCCTCTGCCCTGAACTTCTCCACTGGCAAAGAGTCCCCTCATTAAGCACTTACAACTCTCTGATGGTTATTTAGCTTTTCATGTATTTTCTTCCCACAGATGTTATATGTCCCTTGTTAGTACAAATAATGCGTTATGTGTGTTTATTTGCCTCCAGCAACTGCTAAATTTCTGTGTGTAACAAACATTAGACCAAAGTGTTCTTTTTAAAAAATTGACTTGAGTACTATTCGCTCAGTTTGATGTTATGAGGACCCGACATACAAGGACATTCTTTCCCTCATGTCAGTCGTGTCACTTACTACGTTAATGAAATATACACCTGTCCTCAGTGATGTAAAAGCGCTTAAACTTTTTCCCAGAATGGAGGAAATGTATTCATTTACAAAGGATAACTTATTAATTTCCTAACTTGGCTCATGGTTTAAAATAGCTTTAAACATTTCGAGGCACACTTTCAGTGCACTGTAGTAACCTCAGGTCCTTTTCTTCTCTCCAACTTTGTTTAAAGTTTCATATTTGAAACACGCCTGGCTCAGTCCAAACCCAATCAACTTCCTACTAAAGTTAGCCCTCGGTCTTTGCTGTTATTTCAGAATTGTTTTACTAATTACTTCATAATTGCTCAGTTTTGGGAGACTGTCCTATTTTTTTTTTTTTTTTAGAGATTTATTCCAGTATTCTACTGACATTTTTCAGGACAATTTTTCTCTTTCGCATTTTCCATGCTATGGACCAAGGGCATAGTTTGGATTAAACTGTTGTTTCCAGAGCTTTGTTAAAAGAGCATCCTTATAAGAAAGCGATGTGGAAGCTCTGCTGGAGCAGAAACCCCACGGAATCCACACCTGCCACTTCTAGCTTTGACCTAATCTCCAAGCCCACCCAGAACAGAGCACAGCAGTGCTTCCAGGATTTCGAAGGTAAACATCCTGACCCTGTCATGATATATAACACCATGAAGCCAAAGTAGAGAAATATTTTAAGATTTTAATAAATTGAGCCAAGGCCTTGAAAAATCAAGCCAAAAAAATTATCTTGTGTAGTCCATGGTTACTTTTTAAATTTTAATCCATCGTCATCAGAAATCTTTCAATTTGGAGACTGGTCACATTATTTTAATAAATGGAAGCATAATCATAATTCAGTCTGAAACTGCAACTAGCTAGCCATTTGTGTAATATTTTCTTTTGTATGAAAAGCCACACAAAGTAAACAAGCTGACAATAATATGGTTTTTAGGCAAACTCCAGGATAAGTTTCAGGAGCATAGCAGTGTCTCTAACCAGTCAGGCTTCTACCCCTTCCGGAGCTTCAATACTCTAAGTGATGATCAATATCCATTATGACAAGCCAAACAGAGTGCAAGACGGTCAGTGCTTTCTGAATTGCCACTATGTTAAGAATTATTTTCGTTTAACGGTACTTAATGGTTTTCTTATCATTATTAATCAGATTCCAGATAAATTATTGTTTGCTGTACTAAAGTATAGAGAACTACTTTATAAGTAATGAGGTAAAGTACAACTTGAAGGCCAAAAATTACAGGTCAACTATCAGAATATGTGTCATCATTATATTTCAGGTGACACAATTTACTCATGAATATTCCCGCTAAGTATATATGACTACTCAGATACCTGCTCTCATGTCCTAGAGCAGTGGTCAGCAAACTGCGGCTCGTGAGCCACATGCGGCTCTTTGGCCCCTTGAGTGTGGCTCTTCCACAAAATACCACGTGCGGGCGAGCACGTACAGTGCGATTGAAACTTCGTGGCCCATACGCAGAAGTCGGTTTTTGGCCTGGGCGAGTCTATTTTGAAGAATTACTGTTGATATTTGGCTCTGTTGACTAATGAGTTTGCTGACCACTGTCCTACAGTGTAGATCATGATCTAGTTTTATTCCAAACTTCCTTTTCTAGCATTCTTTGCAATCTCTTCTAGCTTTATGGTACATCATCCTCACATTCTGTTGTTGAAATCAGGTGGAAATTTGAAGGATCTGTTGAGTCCTAAGCAGGGCAATATCTCTCATGAAAGACATACAGAATGTAATGTATGGAGGGCTACTGCATCTTAGTGATGCAGTAAAATAATCCAATTGTTTTTAAATGTGTAAAATTTACTCTCACTTTCAGAAATTATGTTAGATGATCTGAAAGAAAGGAGATTACATTTTATAAATATTTCCCAAGGACATCCTGCTCAATAAATGTAATAAGTCATCTAAGCCTGTTCTGTTCTTTTTCAAAAGAACCACAAATCAAACTGAAAGTCACTTTGACATTTCAGTATTTCATTTTTTTAAGATTTATTAGAAGGTGGGTACACTGTAAATATTATTTTACCTCAGTCTTCCTGAAAATTTCATGTCTTTTGTAAAGGCTTTGGAAGTGGTCCAAATCAATATGCTGAAACTGACCTGCATTATATTGCAGTAGAAAGAGACACTGTTTTATTTATAGTCATCATCTCACACCTATTTACTATTTCCAGTCTCCTGGGAAGCACAGGAAACTGTCCTACAAATTTAATATAGGAGAAAGTATGTATTAGGTAACTTTCTACTTAGGATTATTTTTTAAATGCATAACCGAATTCAACTAAAGAAATATTTACTGAGCATTAACTCTAGCTCAGGTGCTCTTATAAAATAATAACATGAGGCTTAGTCTGTTTTATATACAGATTAATTATTTCAGAGGTCTTTACAAAGCTCTTCAAAACTTATTTTAAAAATCTTCTCTTCAAAACTTATTTTAAAAATCTTCTGTTTCCCTTTGGGAAGTTGGAAATAACCTGTTTTCCAAATAAAAGGGGGGCATAATTTCTAACTGACTTCTGGAATTTCCCTCTGTAACTGTAGACATTCCCACCTATTGTTTCTTTAAAACAATGCTCCTTTCTGTGTAAGGTGTTGAAAGCCAGGTAAATCACTGATCAGCTCAAGGAAGGGGGTCCGAATCGTGTTCAGATGAGCAGTCAGTCTTCTCCAGAGACCTGAGTTGTTTGGGCTGCAGGATCAGAGCAGAAAGGTGAGAACACCAGGCATGGCTATGCACCTAACACAGCAACAGTGAGGAAAATATCTAGGGAAGGGGGTAGACATACCCATAGGAGCCAAGTCAGGTAAGACTTGAGGCCGCAGCATGGAAGAAGAAAGGGGGATCCGGCCCAAGGCAGGAGAAGGGCTGGTGCTGTGCTGGTACTGGCAGGAACGCAGCTGCCCCGCAGGTTTCTGGGCAGTTGTTATGCCCATGTACCAATGATAGTGGTTTACAGAGGATGCCAAGAGAATGGACCTGTTTATCTGCCAGTCCTTGTTGTTGGGTATATGTAGGTTTGGGAAGGAGGGCAGGCAGGGAGAGGAGAGGAATAACTCTTTTTTTAGAATGTAGGAAGAGGAAACTCAACTGAATTTTAGTGAAACTCTAAATAATTTGTATACCTTTTGACTTTGATGTACTATAACTTCATGATTATGTCTACTCATGTATATCCATAGAAACAGAATTCACAATTATTAGTCTAGAACCTGATAGGGTATTTTCATAGGACACAGCTTCTCACTTTTAATTTCACATGTACAAATTTTTTAATATTTAAAGTTTTTATGTAGATTTAATAAAAATAGTTTTATATACCAATTAACAAATCTTCTCCCATTGTAGATTTCCAGGGAGATAGATTTTGATTGCTCATAACCTATCCTTTATAGAAAAGTATGAAATAGACAACAAAAACATAGTCTCTTTAGTAATCTGGAATAATCAACTTCCCATATACATAAGAACTGTTAAGTGATGTTCATCTTAATTAGGTTTATAAATCAGTGTGAATATTAGCTCACTTATAGATATAAATTAAAATGGATCTAATGTAAATGCATGGCTCATGCTAAGTGAAATAAGCCAGTCAGAGAAAGACAGATACCATATGACCTCATTTATCTGTGGAATCTAATGAACAAATAATTTAATAAACAAAATAGAAACAGAAGGATAGATACATAGAACAGACCGACAGCTGTCAGAGGGAAGGGGGATTAAGAGGCAGGGTGAAAAAAGGTGGAAGTGGGCAAAGGGGAGGATAAATGGGGATGGAAAGAGACTTTACTTTGGTCAATGAGTGAATAATGCAGGATGCAGATGTTTTATTGAGTTGTACACTTGAAACCTTTATAGTTTTATTTACCAATGTAACCCCAATAAAGTCAATAAAAATTAATATACATTGAATAATAAGAAAGAAAGAGAGAAAGAAAGAAAGAAAGAAAAAAAAAAAAAGAAAGAAAGAAAGAAATGCATGTCTCCCTAAATGTGGTCTGCCTAATATCTTTCAGACTTTGAAACATAAAATATATATAAACTTAAATATAAAATTTCCACAACTCCCATTTAACTGTAGCTTAATAAACAAAGTTCTAATCTAATTGACAAATGGAATAGTAGGTTCTTTCTTGAACAAAAGTTTTCCATTTCTATATACACAATCACTGGTTTGCATGACCCTACAATGTACTTGTCAGATTTTTTTAAAATGTTAAAGAAAAATTGTGGTCAAAGAATGGCATTTCATGGTCCTTTAAACTTTGCTACCAATAAAAAGTAAAATATGACCTCTATAACTAACCAAAGTAAGTAACAGGACTCCATTCCCCCTCAATGGCTAACTCTATTAGTTTCTTAGTTTTATGATTTTAAGATTCCTCAGGTAGTAGTTTGTCTTTATATTTGCCTAAAAAATGATTGTAGTAGTTCTCAACCTAGAATTACAGAGAAAAGGTAACCAATTAATGGGTAAAAACCTGTTAAAAGTATTAATTTACATTCTAAGATCCCAAGACTCTGAAAGGCCTATCTAGAAATCTATAAGATATCCCAGCCACTGAAAAAAAAAGTCTTTGACAATTGAACCAGAAACTAACTTGATGCATCAAAAGTCCCCATTCACAGAACTAAAAACCACACCAATATTTTAACAACCAGCTTCTTATAATTCATGGTTCTGATAACATGTTTAAGTTCCATGAAATACATTTACCTTTGAACTTCATTGAAACTACCTTACACAGGAGTGTTTATAATTTCTTCTCTCTGTTAGTCTGAGGAAATAGTTCTGATTGAGAAAGTAGAGGAGTCACTCTCTCCCTTTTTCTATCATCTGTAGATACAATAAAAATCTTTCTTCTCCATTGAAAAGCAAGAGAACTCAAAAAGTCTACCACCTGACATATCTAAACATTTTCCACTTCCTTCCAAGAGATGACAAATCACATCAGACAGGAAACATCTTCTTTAGATGAGTGACAGGTGTGGAGCGGCACACCAGCCAGCCTTGATTTCAGCGTCGGTAGGCATGCTCAGCACCAGAGCATACAACTCTGCCTTTTCACTGAAGTGACACACATCATATTATTCCTTCATCTGCACATCACCAAGCAGAAAAGTTCCCAAGCAATAAAACTACTTGATCTCGGTTGAATGCCAGGCTACCCTTAAAAGATAATGTACTAGAGACAGATGATGATGTGATGATGATGATGATGATGATGATGATAATGAAGATGGTGATCATGAAAATGATGATGATGAGTCTAGTTTAAGAATTTATTTAGAAAGAAAAATTTATTTAGAAGGAAGGAGAAAAAGTTGTCTCTATCCTCACACCAATTTCTCCAGAGAACAGTGAACTTACTTAGGAGGTGAAAAAAATTAGCACATTTATTTAGAAGTTCAATTATTCTGATTGCAGCACGAGAATAGGGTGCGGGAAGCACTTTAAGCTGCAGCAGAAGCTGGTGCTAGAGAAGTAAGAGTTGCAAAGGTTTCCAACAAGCCCCTCCCACATCCCCAGGATGCCCACCCAAAACTCATTTTTGAGTTCCATTTTCTCTTTTTTCCCAACCAAATGAAAGCTGTAAAGTGATGGCTACTCGGGGTAAATTCTGGAAAATGGGAGAATAAAAGAGTCCCTCATATGAGTTGGGATTTAGGATTTACCTGCTCTGATCCCAGTTGGCAGCAAAAAGGACTAGAATCTTCCTGCCATAGTGGTCCAGATTGGCCAGGCCCCCGGGGAAGCCATCCTTCAGTGCCTGCTTGATGCCAGGGTCCGTGGCCTTGAAGCTTTTGAACATGTCCAGGTTCTGCTGGCGGTACTCAAAGTACTGGGCCAGGAGGCGGAAGGCCTCGAAGTGATGAAACTTCCTGGCCCGCAAGAAGCGTAGGATGAAGGCATCATCTGTGCGCAGAAAGCCGATGTCCGGCCTGGTGATGACCATGTCCCTCACCTCCTGGATGTCCTGGTGGAGGGTGTCCGGGTTCTCATTGAGCTCCAGGCGCGCCTTCTCCAGGGTCTCCGGGGACAGCCCGGCTTGTAAGTGAGTCATTGTTTGGCTGGTCCCGAGCCTCCCCGGCAGCTCACCTGGCCCCGGCCTCCACCACACTCTGGCCTCCAGACCTCGAAGCCGCCTGCTTCCTCTTCTTCACAGGAAATGATTTGTCTGGGTGTCCAATCAAGGACCCTGTTGCTCCCGCCTTCCCGCCGCTTGTCAATGAAGGATATAAACTTCTCTCCCCGCTCGCCTATCAAAGCGCCTCCACTTCGGTCCCCTCTTCCCTTTCCTTTAGAGAGATGCGGACCTCACTCCTCTTCTAGTCCTTTCTCTCATCGAAGACAACACCCCTAAGCGCACCGGCTTGGGCGGCGCCGATCTCGGTCCTGTCCTCTGCTCCCCCCAGAGGTGACAGAAGCGGCCCCCACGCGCATCGCAGCCTCCGCGCCCCGCTGCCTCCGCGGCCCCTGCGGGGAGGCTCCGCGGGGTGACGATGGGGAGGCTGATGGATCAGGAGCTGGCTCTTCGGCGCGGAGCTCCAGGCGGGGGCAGAGCGTCTTTCCCAGAAAGAAAAGGAGAGAAAGAGAGAGGGGAGAGGGGCTTATTTCCCTGTCTGCTTTTCAACGAATCTATTTTTAAAAAGATATTGGTGGGATTTTTATTTTAATTGATTACGATCCCAATAGGTGGAGACTCTGCAGAGAGCTCACCGTCCCTCCGCCCCCCTCGGAGACACCCGTGATCTCATGAGGCACCAGGAGGGTTTGGGTGGCGTTGGTCCCAGCGGGGGCTCCCTCCAACCCCACCCCCAACTTCTGCCTCTTTCTCTGGCCCTTTATGTCAACGGACTAGCCGCGGGGGCCTGGGGGAGCTCTCCGGGAACGTACCTGGCAAAGGCCGGGTGGGGTGAGGGTGGAGAAGAGGAGTGGAGAAGAACAGCAAAATGTCTCTACCTTTCCTATAAAACCGAGCGAGAGAGGAGAGCGAGCAGCCGGCTCCTAGCAGCGCCTCGGGGACGCGGGCGATGCGGCACTCCCTGGCACCGGCAGCACCGCGGGGTG
>NW_006383010.1:3654293-3660423 GCF_000327345.1 Myotis davidii | reverse complement strand
GGCAGGCATCGCCCGGCCAGGCGGGGGGTTGTCCCCTTGCAGCCTCCCCACGCCCCCTCCCACCCTTTGTGTGCAAGACCCTGGCGAGTAGCTCTTGTAGATGGTAATTCACATGGACACACATCTGCTTGTTCCTGTAGGAGGTGATTTTGAGGTGGAAAGAGAACGGAAACATTCTGTACTTCCTGCATTCGTTGTTGCAATGTTTAATTTAGAAAAGAAGACCAGTGTTCCCAAAGCATTGTCAGCCTCCGGTGGAACTTACATGAATAGTGTATTTCAACAGTCAACTCCGGCTGCTGCATTCCCATTGAAGGGGATGAAAATGAGCCGGGGGCGGGGTGGCGGGGAGGCGTTTGGAGAGGAGACATTCTTAGAGGAAGAAAAAAAAAATAGACACTCTTTGACTCACTTCTTCTCTCCTAATAAAACAAATATTCCTGAGACATATCCAATTCTTCACTCAGTTGTATGCGCCTACACACCAGAACCATCGTAAAGAACAGGAATCTTTAAGCTTGAAATTATTGTCTACTGGTTTGAGGAAAAGGAAATGTTTTCTATTTTCAAAGCACAACATGTGTTCCCGAGCGAGAGCAGCTTTTGGCTGACGACATGTATAGAACGGGCTCCTGAGTTCAAGTCCACGCAATGCAAAAATATACACGGACTTCTACTAGGTGCGGGGCACTGTCTTGCATCCCATGGATAAATGATCTTGAAGATAAGAAAATATTGTCATATTTATGGCAATTGGAACCCTCAGATTACAGGAACACACTTTTTGTTGTTGTTCTCATGGCAATGTGGAAAAAAAATAAGTGGGAGGGCAGACCTACATAATTTTATTAAGTTAGTGCAAAGTAATGTAGGAACCAGAATAAGAAAATAAATATATGCATATATATATACATATACATATACATATATATGCATATGTATATATAGTCATTCTAAAAAATTTACATTTTAATTGGGGAGGTAAAAATAAGCTTTATAGATGTGTGTGTGTCTGTGTGTGTGTGTTATGCACTATATATATTTAAGGCCCTCCTAGAACTATGTGATTATGACTCTCCAAAACATTCTGAATGCAGCTGTCAAATAATTTGGTTCCCATTTCAATGTTTTTAAATTCCTTTGTGGCCATATTCTAAACATGAAGAAAATTTGTCTCATATCTACTGTTTATATAAAGGGGTTTCAGCCATCACCGATGCTGAACGACAGTTCTCCATGGATCTCTTGTGTTTCCGAGGCACTAACCGGTCCTTTTCCCAGATTCCTTTTCAAGCCTGCATAGTGAACAGCCTTGGAAAACCTGGGAAGCTTCAGAGAGTGTGTTTCCGAGGCACTAACCGGTCCTTTTCCCAGACTCCTTTTCAAGCCTGCATAACCTGGGAAAACCTGGGAAGCTTCAGAGAGTCTTTCCCTCTGAACAAAAGGGAGGGTAGAGCTTTGGAAGACAGAGCTAGTGTCTCTCTCTTGAGAAAGGGCAAGCAGGCTTATTTGAGTTCCCTCAGCTCAGAGCCACTCTCCTGTAACAACACCCACTGCATGGGCAAACATTACCTGACCCTCTTCGCTTAGGCTTGTGGGAATTGGATGGAGCTCAGGAAACCAGCACAGAATAAGCTGATGCTCATACTGCTTGTTGCACCTGAGTGACAGTCTTTAACTCTAACCCAGGAGTTTTGTATCTTCTACCAGCATCTATGAAACTGGCCTTGTTAGCTTGCGAGTAGGGCCAAATATCTAATTTTTCAAGGTGCTTAAAAACCAACTGCTTAAATTTGTCCTCTGAGATGGACATATTAGACTCTATTTTTAGAAAGAAACAAAATTAAATTAAATTTGTTGTTTCATGGTATGGTGTTACCTATATTTAGTGATGATATTTTTGTTATCAAATTTATTGGATCAGATGGGTTTCAAGTCTACATTTCTATGATACAAGATCTGTATATTGCACTGTGTGCCCACCACCCAAAGTCAAATCATCTTTCATCAACATATACTCCCTTCACCCTCACCCCCTTCCCTCTCCCCGTTCCCTCCTCTGGCAACCACCACACTGCTGTTTGTGTCCACTAGTTTCAGTTTTATCTCCCACATATGAGTGAAATCATATGGCTCTTACCTTTTTCTGACTGCCTTATTTCACTTAGCATAATAATCTCAAGGTCCATCCATGTTGTTACAAATGGCAGTATTTCATCTTTTTTTATGGTTGGGTGGGATTCCATTGCATATATGTACCACGTCTTCTGTATCCAATCCTCTATGGAAGGACACTTTGGTTGTCTCCATGTCTTAGCCACAGTAAAAAATGCTGCAATGAACATAGTGGTGCATGTATCATTGGGAATACATGTTTTCGAGCTTTCCAGGTATATACCCAGGAGAAGGATTGCTGAGTCATATAGTACCTCTATTCTCAATGTTTTGAGGAATCACCAGACTATTTTCTATAGTGACTGTACCAGTTTACATTCCCATCAGCAATGAATGAAACCCTTTTCTCCACAACCTCTCCAATACTTGTTATTACTTGTTTTGTTGATAATAGCCATTCTAACAGGTGTGAGGTGGTATCCCATTGTAGTTTTGATTTGCACTTCCTTAATTAAGGGGTGGGAACATCCGACCCTGCAGGCCATATTTTTTGGTCTGGCCCTGCCAAGGAAATTGCAGGCGGGACTCGAAATTCAATAAATCTAGGAGCTTTTTTCATAGCAACATAATACTTAAGTTGATAATTTTATATGGCCCGTGAAGGATGTTATAAATATCAAATTGGCCCTTGGCAGAAAAAAGGTTCCCCACCCCTGCCCGAATTTCTAGTGAGGTTGAACATATTTTCATATATCTGTTGGCCATTGTATGTCTTCTTGGGAGAGGTGTCTGTTTAGGTCCTCTGCCCATTTTTAAATTGGGTTGTTTGTTTAGTGTTTAGTTTTATGAGTTCTTTATATATTTAGATATTTAACCTTTGTCAGCTATTGTTTGCAAATATCACCCATTCAGTCAGCTGCCTCTTTGTCGTTGGCTTCTTTTGCTGTGCAGAAGCTTTTTAGTTTGATATAGTCCCATTCGTTTATGTTTGCTTTTACTTCCCTTGCCTTTGGGAAGTAAAATGTTCTCTACAACCAAGGTCCATAAGTTTGGTAGCTATATTTTCTTCTATGCAATTTATTGTTTAAGATCTTATATTTAGGTCTTTCACCAATTTTGAGTTGATTTTTGTACATGGGGACCAACTATAATCTAGTTTCGTTCTTTTGCAAGGGGCTTTCCAATTTTCCCAGAACTATTTATTGAAGAGGCTTGCGTTTCTCCATTGTGTGTTTCTGGCTCCTTTGCCTAAAATTATCTGCCCGTATTCATACGGTTTTATATTTGGGCTCTCAATTCGGTTTCATTGATCTGTGTGTCTGTTTTTCTGCCAATACCATGCTGTTTTGATTATCACAGCTCTGTAGTATAATTTAAAGTCAGGAAGTGTGATACCTCTGGCTTCACTCTTTTTTCTCAGAATTGCTTTGGCTACTCAGGGTCTTTTGCGGTTCCATACAAATCTAATGAAATTTCTTTAATCAGATTTCCTAAAATCTGATTCTATTTCTTTAAAAGTGACATTGAGTTTTTTTGATGTGAATTGCTTTAAATCTGTATATTGCTTTGGGTAATATGGCCATTTTAATTATGTTGATTCTTCCAATCAATGAACACAGAATATTTTTCCATTTTATGTCTTTTATGATCTCTTTTAATGATGTTTTATAGCCTGGCTAGTGTGGCTCCGTTGGTTGAGTGTTTTCTAATGCACCAAGAGGTCGCTGGTTCAGTTCCAATCAGGGCACATGCCTCAGTTTCGGGCTCGATCCTCGGTAGGGGGTGTGCAGCAGATTTATTTTGTTTTTTCCTCCTTTTTAATCTCTATATCTAGGTAGTACTACAGATAAGTTAAAAGTTAAAGCTAAGGCATTGCCTTTAAAAACATTGTGTTAGCTAGGTGTTACAGATGTGGTTGACAAATTCTCATTTCATCTTAGTCTTGTGATATCACACCTTCACAGACACCAGTAATAGAAAATTGATTCAGTTATTCCCCTGATGATACAAACACTTCCCAGAGACCCTATTAAATATAGTGGAGGTGATTGCATTGTTCTTCTCTCTTTCTGAAAAATAAATGCAATCCTGAAGGTGATTCTATTACATCTTACTAGTCTAACAAGTTTCGTTTAAAATCTGAACACATATTATATATAACTTTTTAACATTAAATCATGTCCAAGATCTATATTAATTTTTATTTATTTTATATTACTTTGTTTAATTTTCAAAGTTACATTATACTTTTAATAAAGGCTAAAATTCTTTCCTAAAATGACATAATTTGCTATGTTGCTTAATTCCATGTCTCAGTAATTCCAATATAGTTGTGCAGGTGAAACCAGATTAAAATAATCAATAGCCACCCTAAGGAAAAAACACCCCATAAAAGGTCTGAGTGAGTGTGTGTGTGTGTGTGTGTGTGTGTGTAGGCTAAAAGAGTGATGAAGGTCTGGGTGGATGGATATGAGCCCTGGCTATTTCTAACACAATCAGAAGCCATGCAGTTACTCCCTGGGTGGCAGTTTGGTATAAGCAACACTAACTCCTCTAAAACACATCCACAGATTTCTCATAGTAAAGAGTCTATGAGGGTGAAGATATTTTAATAAGTAAATATGTGGGAAACTGCTTTCCCTGAATTTCCCCGAGTTGTCATTCCTTAAATGAGTGCAGTTGTAGCCAGGCTTGTCCATGGCAGTGAACAAGCCTGTGACTAAATGTCACCCTGTTGATGATGTCTCGTCAGTCGGCAAGTAGATGAGAACAAGTTCAGTTCTGCCTCATTGCTCTTGTGATGAGGCATATAATTTCCGTCGTAACTTTTTTTCATACCAACCACTCGAACTTCAATCTCTTTCATTTTCTTAAGAGTGATTTTGTTCTCAGAAGTACTGACAATCCTGTTATTGCCTTGTATCTGTTAATAACCATCTAACAAGGACTGGGTTTGTTTTAATGGAGCATAATCGGATCAACTTCACAATAGAAGTACATTTTCTACAACATGAAAACCAAATGCATGTTTGCCTTGCCTTATAGGCCCAGTGCTCAGCACACACATTAAGCACCCAAAAGGCCACTAGTAAAAAGTGGTAGAAAAGTATAACTTGTGAAGTTAAAAAAAAAATCCTGATGTGTCCCATCTATAGGCCAATAGTTTAAGTTGAAATAGTCCACATAATATACAAGTGGAATATTGTAGATTGTTGGATGCAGTTGTCTTTGCCATTTTACTCAATGTGTTATGAATTGGTTTTCTATGATAACTTTCACGGGTCAGCTAAGTCACTTTTTGAAAGTGTTTCCCCTATGTTTTCATTGGTTTGCTTTCTCTCAGGCTACCATTACAGACACACATGTGCCTTTCTCAAACTGGTTACCCTCTGACTTACTAAAAACGCCTTGAATCTGCCCAGCTGGTTATGGGGTGATGGATTATTAAGATGGCATTCTTGGTGCTACAAAGAGTGCTTTAAAAATCATTCTAGCAACTCATAGATTGATCCTCACATGAAGTTTGAAGAAAATGTTGTCTAAACATGCAAATGGAGTGTCAGCCCTTTACTAATTCAATTGTTCGTTCACCAAATATTTATTGAGAACCAACTATGATGTAATCTTGTATTAGCCAACTCTCCTCGTTGCTTCATTTTTAGCAGCTCACTCCTGCAAAATACACTGTAGATAAATGATCTGAACTGTCAGACTAATTTTGCAAATGCCTCATTTTTAGGGTTATATTGTCAAGGACATATTTTTTAGTTTAAGAAGGGGACAGATCTATAAATGTTTAAAAATGTATTTGGGATAATAACCGATACCAGTGATACTGTGGCTTTTCATATTGACGCTGTAACTAAAAAAGTATTATTTTAGCATCCATTTAGGAGCAGTTCAGTTTTTCTCAACCACCCAAAACAGGTTTCTTAACCAATTTTAGATACTGCCCCATGACCCATAGATAAGACGGGCCTTTGAGTTCTGGGCATTCCCTGGAAAGCCTTCTCCG
>NW_006383010.1:3647606-3654255 GCF_000327345.1 Myotis davidii | reverse complement strand
TCAGGAAGGTAGAGTGAGTTATAAGAATGCAACCTCGAATCCTACTCTCAGTTATATTTGTGAAGGTAAACAATTTCCCAACATCAGTACATCAGTGGTAGCAATGAGATGTAATACACCCACACCTGACTATTACAAAGTGTGTCTGCTGGCTCTCTGTAATTAAGGGCTCCCAGTCTGGGCTTCATCAATTGAAGTGAAGCCTTGTTGGTTCCTCTGTCTGATGACAGTTTTCTCTTTAGCAATGTCAGCAGCTACCTTACTTTGTCAGCCTCTAATTGGCCCAGCTCCTCTCAACGATCCAAAGTAGGCTGCTGCTGAAGATTCCGGCCCTTCTCAGCTTCCCAGATCAATCAAAGTAAAAGGAACATGTCAACCAGAGCTTCCAAATTCAAACGTCATCAGGGACCCAGCAGCATGATGTCTTAAAATGTGAAGCAACCTGCCGTGGCCGGGTGGCTCACTTGGTTAGAGCAATGTCCCCTACACCAAAAGGTTGCAGGTTTAATCCCCTATCAGGACACATAACTACCTAGGTTGTGGGCTCAATCCCCAGTCAGGATGCAAGGGGCGCCGAAACCAGTTTGGCTCAGTGGATAGAGCATCGGCCTGCAGACTGAAGGGTCCCAGGTTTGATTCCAGTCAAGGGCATGTACCTGGGTTGCGGGCACATCCCCAGTAGGAGATGTGCAGGAGGCGGCTGATCGATGTTTCTCTCTCGTCGATGTTTCTAACTCTCTATCTCTCTTCCTCTCTGTAAAAAAAATCAATAAAATTTTTTTTTTTTTTCAAAAAAGGATGCAATGGGAAGCAACCTATCGGTCATTCTCTCTCATGCCGGTGTTTCTTTCCCTCACTCTCCTTTTCTCTCTCTCTCTCAAATCAATAAAAGCGTACCCTCAGGTGAGGATTTTTGAAGCAACTTGTGTAAAGCCACAGAGAGTGTTATAACTGTGGCAAACTTGAGACTATACTCAGCATTGAGGCTTTTTACTTATTTATTTATTTTTGCACAATGTGAAGGCCATCAAAGTATCTGCTGGGCTGCCAGTGTGCGGCCTTTGACGTTGACTAATACTGTATGTTCTGTCCACGCTATTCCTCTATCGTGCTGCAAATCTGAGATTTTTTTGGATCCCTACAGCTTCTTGATGCCCAGGCTGTGCTATCCCCCTGCCCTCGCCCGACCTGTCACTTTGGCTGCCATACTCCCTGGACCACGGTGTGCTCAAAGCTGCGTCTGTACACTCCCTGAGTCACAGCCTCTCAGGACTGTCTTCCATTTGACCCACAGCAGACCCAGTCCATAGGACTGAGCTACGAAGCCTGTCCCAGGCCCTTACGTGCTTACTGGCCACCTGGCATTCTGCTTTGCTGGTTCTAGTGGCTCTCCTTATAGCTACAACTTTGCCTGTATTTGTAACCAGGCACCAGACCTCAATAGCAATATCTCCAGAAGGTGACCATGAACTCTCTGACTTCTGAATGTTCTCCCACCAAGGGGAGGGCGAGAGACTGCACCTTGACTCCCTGAACGTGCAGCCAGGCCTCAAAACCTGCGTACTGCTTCCGTAAGATCCTTCAGATTAGCACCCAGAGCCCAACAGCATCTCAGAGAGTCGATTTTCTGGCTCCATCTTTCTTACTTTATCCAACAGACATTGTTTCTGAGTCCATCTAAATTACAGTTTAAGGGAGAATAAACCTTAAAGAAGCCAATAGGCCTTCACTTGGCCACTCATCAGATTATGCCAGTTTCCCTCACATTTTAAAAAATGATGGAGAGTCCTGGCCAGTGTTTCCCAGTGGTTAGAGCATCAGACCCGAGTACCTAGGGATCGCAAGTTTGATTCCAGGTCAAGGACAAGTACGTGGGTTGCAGGTCTGATCCCCACCACAGTTGGCTGTGTGAGGGAGGCAACCAATTGATGTGTCTCTCTCACATCCGATGTTCTCTCTCTCTCTCTCTCTCTCTCGCTCTCTCTCTCTCTCTCTCTCTCTCTCTCTCTCTCTCTGTCCCTCCCTCTCTCCCTCCTTTCTCTTTCTCTAAAAATCAATGAGAAAAATATCCTTGGGTGAGGATTAACAACAACAAAAATGATGAGAGCTTGGTGTTGGCCGCAAGCTAGAAAAACATCCATAAAATATAGACCAGGATATTCTGCTAAGCTGTCCATTTTTGCACTACTTGATTGTAAAGGTTAAGAAACATACTATAAATATTTTTTACACCTCAGCAACTTTGCAGCATATATCTATCAAGTTACTTGGGGAAAATATTAGAACAGCTGTCACAATGAGGCAAAATATAATAAGACAACAACATCATGAGAAGAAAAACCTGTTAGTAGCAATTTTCTCCAATTAGAGTGTTCAAATTCTCTATCACTAGAACACTAATCACTGAAAATAATATCCCACTTCTACCTTCTGATCCTCTAATCCCCTAGAAGCCACAAAACAGAATTCCAAAATTAGTTTCAAGTTTTCTGGAAACCAAGCTGCAAGTGAATATCAGAAGAATTTGATATGTGTTCCTTGTGGAGCAGGGGAAATAAAAAACTGGTGTTATGATTTCAAAATTAATCAAAGCAAAAAAATTAAAGAATAAGTGACTTCATAAGGTTGTAAAAATTCCTAAAATATATAAAAAAAACTGAGGTAAAAAACAATTCCCAGCCCAAATCCTCAAAATTCCCCCTGCTTTATGCAAATGGTTTACTCACCACACCCTACAATCATTGTACATGTTTTTCCCGTGGCACCCATTACTCCCTGCCCGCAGCCTCAGAGTGGAGCTCAAGTCCAAGATGTGGTCAGACTTCCCAGCAGAGGGAGCTACAAACTTGCTAGAGCTTTCACATCCAAGGCCCCAAAACAGTAACACAGTGGTCACTTGGGGCTTGGCCAGATGAATGTACGGTTGCCTAATTAGGGGCGGGGGAGGGGGGGGACCTCCAATAAATTTGAATTTCAGATCAACAACAAATAAAAATGTTGTAGCATAAGTATGTTTCATGAAATACTTGAGACATACCACAGTTTTTTAAATGCAAATCTAACTAGACATCCTATATTTTATCTGGCAGGCCTAGTTGAAAAATCATTGCTCACAAAGGGTAAGAAAGAACAGTGAACAGTAAAAGAAACAGAACCCATTTTATCAATACCAGGATGGAAGCCGGGAAGAAATAGGAGAAGGAGCTGGAGAGTGAGACCAGCCTCACAGGGTGATGGCACCACCCCATCAGGTCAGGTGATCAAATGTCTGCCAGGGGGAGCTGGGCTGTGGGGTGGTGGGGACCGGGAATATGAGCAGGGGATTCGGGAAGGACTGCCCTAGAACCCCGAAGGGTGTCGCAGCCTGGGGAGCCCTATCATTTGATTTATCTGTTCTATCTTATGTGATGGCCTTGACCCTCAGAGGTAGAGCAAAGGCTCCAGAACATTCCTCTGTCTTGCGCAAGGGAACAGGGTGTCAGAGAGTTGAAGTCCAGAGAAACTCAGGGGATGTTTGAGGTACAGGTATCTTCGAGGGAAGGAAGCCCAGTCTTTGAAAGTGCTGTGGGTCAAAGGACCCGGAAACAGAGCAGGTCCGATGCTGATTGCATCTGCAAGTAGAGCCTGGGGGTTCTTGAAGAAAAGGCTGAGTTTTACTCATATTGACTTCCCAACACCTGAGACTAGCCTGTCTCACAGCAGCTACATGTGTGTGTTGATTTGACGTTTTGTGGTTGTGAGACTAAAATATTTTTTTTCCAAAAGAAAAACAAAGGGGGGGGGGTCCTTTCTGAGCCTCCTAAACTATATTTTTGTTCCAAAAAATGGTTACTAAATCAAAATGTAATTCAGTTATTTTTTAAAAAGTGGGGAAGTAATCTGGTAAAAATAATTACATCTTTTTATTAAAATAAAGTTGAAATAATTTACTTTGGACACTGAAAACCATCTCCATGAAAGATCAAACATTCCTGGCTTACAGAACATGTCTAGCTATACTCCGTGACATTTTAATGTGGCCACAATTATAGTAGTGGATGAGAGGAATACCAGATGGAGATGCACTGGGTCATGTGTCGCTAGAATAATGCCCCACCTTTTCCTCCTCTCATTTCACACCTCTAGCCCAGCGCCTTGGCTGGGACTGCCGTGAGACTCACGTTTATAAACAGCACACCCTTCCCACCAAAGGGACAGAATAATCCACAAGGAAGACTGGTGCTTCCCCCTAAGAGGATTAACCCCAAACATCATGCTTAGCACAAGATATTCTGAGAATAAGAAATGGCATGAAATTAGGGGCATTAGTCAAAGCAAAAGCTTTAGCTTATTTCATAAGCTTTATCTTTTACTGTAATGCCCAGACTGTCTGGGTTACATGAAAATTAACTTAGCTGATGGAGCTTAAATTATCTTCTAAAGTTTATTTTACTACATTTGTATGAGACTATATTTTAAATTGTTTTAAAATTGAGCATTTCCTATAGTGTCAAATAATAGATCAACATTATACTAATCCCTATTAGTTGCCATCTTCCATGAAAATGACAAAATGGGATTATATTCTTAGAAGAAACATTACCTCTTGCAGAGGAGTCACCAAATGTATAGCATTGGGAACTACTCAGGTGCAAACAGAGAGATACATCAGAGGGATATCGTGGGGTTTTAGGAAATTTGACACAATCTTATTTTTTAGTATGTATGGTAGATATAATGGTTTCCTCCTAATATTCTATCTGTTGCTCTGTCTTAAATATTTCATAATAGACTTTTAAGAAAGAAGAAATCATGTTGCTTTGATCACATGCGTACTTTGATGACCTTTATATATAGGTCAAGGTATGTGATACATATTGTCTTTAGTTATACAATCGCCACCTTCTCTGATGTTTCTATATTCATTCAATTACAAATCAAAGAAAATATTTTGATGTTATCAAAATGGCTTTGGATTTCTAAAATGGTATCACTTATAGGATTCTTCAACCTCATAAATCTTCCTACCACCCTCTTTCTTCTTCTCTCCTTTAAATTTTTTGGAAAAGCTGTTTAAAATCACCAACTCTGTCAAATGGGTACTAGCCTTATTGAGGTGATCACTTTGTAAGATATAAAAAAGTAATGGCTCTGCTATATACCTGAAATTAATACATTGTATGTCAACTATAATTGAAAAATAAATAATTTTTAATTAAAAATAAAATGTTTACTCCCTGGCCAGAGTGGCTCAGTGGTTAAAGCATCAGTCCATGCACTACAGGGTGATGGGTTTGATTCCCAGTCAAGGGCACGTACCTGGGTTGCGGGTTTGATCCCGGCCCTGGTCGGGCAGCCAGTTGATGTGTCTCTCTCACATCGATGTTTCTCTCACTTTTGAAAAATAAATAAGTAGAATCACTGTCTTCTCTTCGTCATCCTCCATTCACCCTCTACCATGCTCTCTGACTTGCTCCATTGCAGTTAAAGTTAATATCCCCATCTTTCTTGTCTTAGTACCCAGTTATCTTTAAGTCTCCATGATTTGATGTTTGTTGGGTTTCTTTCTTTTGAGCCCACTTTTGAGCCATTTTCCCTTGACATTTTACTCTAGCCTATTTTCACCATGTCTAATATCTTTATGTAGAGATTACTCATTGCAGCAGTACTTGGACTGCTGATTATATCCGTATAATGGAACACCAGGCAGCTATTTTAAAATATAAACTAAATCAGTTGCAATCATCTGGAAATATTAAGTTGCACAAAAGTAACCCAATCTTTTTTAAAAAAAGAATTATCAATAGCAATAAATATGCAGAGAGTAGGAAAAGATAGAGGAATATGCACTAACCTTTGCCAAAGGTTGTTTTGTGGAATGTATTATATAGCACAGTTAGCTTCTAAATTGTGTATTTATATCAGTGTAAATTTTATACAAAGATACATTACTTTGATGGCTGTAAAACATGAAAGAGAAAGTGAGATATAGGAAAATAGACTTCGTTGTGTTGTCAGATTGATTAAATGATATAGCATTTGGCATTGTCAGTGGCAAGCTACAACAAATGTTAGCTATTGTTATTACCTCACTGCACCTGAGTAGCTTCATTATTCTTCTCCCAATTCCAAAATGTTTGTGTTTCTCAAGGTTGTGGGGCAGGTATTTCTTATCACTTTATACACCTCTGGCCCCCTCCCATGCCAGTGACTCATGCCTCTCTGGCCAATTACCCAGAGGAGCTCCAGACCCCCTTCCACAGTCTCTAGCATATTTTTACTTGTAGAACCTTCAGGCCAAGAAATGCAACATGAATAAAACTGAAGTCATCATCTTGAGCTTCTATAAGGACGCTGCCTTTGGGCTCCCTATCTCAGGGAGTGGTACCATCATCAAGCCATTGCACAAGCCAGAAACCTGAAGGTCAACCACTGTTATGTCACTATCCTTCACTACCGATCTCTCCCCCTTTATCTCCATCCATATCCTTCTAGAGCCCATCCACATCCATCCAACTCCATGCCATTCCCTTGGTCAGGCCCTTTATTAAATCTATAACCACCTCGTATTGGTCTCATGGCCCCAGCTTTAGAGCATTCTACCCATTTATTCAAGAAGCATTTATGGAGAAAGTTTATTACCAGTGGGGAGAACAATGAGCAAATGTGG
>NW_006383010.1:3646295-3647013 GCF_000327345.1 Myotis davidii | reverse complement strand
CTATCCCTCTTCACTATAGTGGTAACCACTGCTAATCATTCTGGACTCATCTTGAAATCAACTTCATTATACAACCTACCCACATCGGTCCAAGACTGATCCATGCTCTGTACTGAAAACACTACAGAATAACTTACTGTATTATATATCATGTCCCAGTGTAATTTTCTGCTTTCTCCCTTTTTATCTTGCTTCTTAGTGTGCATAAGTTGTGTAAAGTTAGGGCTTTATCTTGTAGGAATGTGATAAATATATGTTGAATTAATGAATAACTATCATGTCCCAGTGTAATTTTCTGCTTTCTCCTTTTTTATGTTGCTTCCTAGTGTGCATAAGTTGTGTAAAGTTAGAGCTTTATCTTGTAGGAAATGTGATAAATATAAGTTGAATTAATGAATAGCAGCATTTAGTTTTCTTGATTAGAGAGTATACCAGGTTTCTCAAGGAATCCAAAAGCTCAAATAAATATATCAAAAAAATATTATAATAGTGGCAATCTATAACATGTAAGAAATCACTTTATGAATTACATGTTAGAAATTCCATTTGTAGGAGTCAAGAGACAGGATATTAGTCATGTCTTTCTTACATGCTATGCTATTAGGTTAGGCTATTTTAAATCTTTTAACCATTTTTTCTTTACTTGTAAATATTGTTCAATGATTTCTAATATTTTTTTTAAATTCAACATTCTCTGTTCAGATAATAACATTAAATG
>NW_006383010.1:3586656-3646254 GCF_000327345.1 Myotis davidii | reverse complement strand
ACACTATTTAACTAGCAATATGGTTTGTTTACTTCTATTCAGTTGTGTAAAATGGAGTAAAGGAAAAAATATATATCTCTATAAGGCATCAGGACTTGACTAAATATCTTTCATACTCTTCTGATAAATTGGTTTGTTTTTGTGATTTTTGCTACCGAATGGAAAATGTAATTCTTAAATAAAATTGAAGTGAAAGACAATTTGTCTTGACTGTACATTGTGTCTTGCAATTCCCTCAATCTGCTCCTTCAATCTACTGTTAGTGATTCAATTCTAATCACTATGATTCAACCTGAGATAGAAATTCACTTATCAATTGAATGGTCTTTTTCTCTGACTCTGTGTGTCTTATTAGTACCATTTCATGCATTACCTTCTTTGTTTAGAACAGTGTGAAAGCTGGCATGGAGGATTTAAAACGTTACTTTTATACTTCTTCCAATGAGTATGATTTAATGTCAGTGCGTTGCCATCTGGCTATCGATCTAAAATTCCCAGTTTCAGATGAACAAGGTACTATCACCTTTGAGAGTCCATCCACAAACTGTCAGGGCCAAATGAAAAGCAATTCATCACCTGAGCATACTGACTGTCTTAGAATGGGCATTGATTAGGTACCAATTAAAGCAAACATGACTCACACTGAATGGAAATCGATTGACTCTGTCTGTAGAGTAAGCATGATCCTCCCCTTGCTCTCTGGGGAAATGGAGCTGTGAGCATGGCTGGGGGGTGACGTGCTCCATGTGTCTGACAGCGCTCTATTAGAATTCCGGGAAACTGAGGATGGTCCCAAAGAATGTGTGGCTAAGGACACAGCAGACACAGGCCTGCGTGCATGCCCCACCCTCCCCTCCCCCCTTAGCTAGCAGCTCTCCTGGAGAGGGACCTGGAGAGGGAACTCTGTGGTGAGGACCCCAGGGAGTTCCAGGGCTTTTCTGAGGAGGAGGAAGTTGGCACTAAGGGGAGCACCGGGGTGAGGGGCAGAAAGGCCCCTTCTCCCACTATCGCGAGATGGTGTGTGTTCCTCAGGTAAAGGATTGAACTCCACGCTTTTAAAGTGCTGCGTGTTGGTGTATCCCTCACCATCCCTTCACAACAGTGGGAATTTCACAGCGGGTCCTCCCAACGCTGTTATGATACACGCAAAGATTCCCCAATAGCATTTTTAAAACAGAAAAAATAAATGATCAGGTTCTACATGGTGTGCTTCGTAGCATTAGAATGATGACAGCAAAGGCCTCACGTCCCGTCAGCTCCATTTATTAGATGCTGTAAACCTTTTATGGTTTACACAGACAATTGAGTCTTGCAGTGTGATGAAATGAGCAACCACCCTGGTGCCTGACAAAGCTCTCTGGGGCATGTGAATTCAGTAAACTTTATCCCAATCATGAAATGGCTGCTTTGACTAAAAGGCTGACTATAATTCTATGCCATTTCCCCACAGAAATTATTGAAGGTATTAGACATAGTACATTTAGAAAAACTGCCAACTATAACCGTATTTTCTCTTATTTTTATTTGTAATTTTTTCTATTATCAATAATATTGCACATATTATCCATCTTCTTTTGAGCTTACTGATAAATAAAAGGGAAAATCTATGTTGATTGTTTTAGACTTGATACTTGTTTCTTTTTTATATTCTTCAGGCTCTTGATACAAACGACATCCCACTAGTTCAATATTTTGGTTTCTTTCCCACTCATGTTTTCCTCTGTCCTCACTTACTTATCCCTCAAAGTAGTTGTTTTATTCTAAACGCGACCATTTTAGCATGTTTTTACATATGACAGGATTGCAAGCTCTTGAAAGTGCCCATGGCATTCTCATCTTTGCATTTCTCACAGCAACAACAACAACAAAAACTGGTACTCTCCAAAAGACAAAACAATAGTTTGTGTCTAATTGAACTGAGTTTAACTTACCCAGTCTAAAATAATCATTTAGGGAAAAACATGATTGTAGTCCATCACTGTGGTTACCATGAATAACCAATGGTCAGCAGGTGTCCATGGAGAAGATCCAGGTAGTCCCTGTCAGGCAGCAATGTGTCTTCAACACACAGGCTGTAAACTAGATGCAAAGATCTGACCTTTAACCTAAGCAGTAGTGTGCAAAGCACATAGCACTTTTCTTACTATTACTACAAAGTAAAACTACCTGTCAATTGTGTGGTGCTCTACTGACAAAAGACTAAAATGTCAAGTGATCTAAAGGTATATTTGTATACACTACTAGTGGCCCAGTGCACAGATCTGTGCACATTGAAAGAAAATTAACCTCTCTGGTTCTCGGGTGATGCACCCGAGAACCGCCACTGCCAAGTCACCGCAGCTCGGCAGCTCCTGTGTTGAGCATCTGTACCGGCTGGTCAGACAGTTGGACCATCACTTAGCTTTTCATATATAAAGAGACTAGTGCCCCAATGCACGGATTTGTACACACTGAAAGGGAATTAATTAGAAGGTGGCCAGAGGGGCGGGACTGGGCAAGATGGGCCAGACACTCCTTGGAGCCACTCTCCCATGGTCCCTCCTCAACCAGCCTTACCTGGGGCAGCACAGTGGCTCGGAGGGTGTCTGCAGAGTGAGCGGGGTTCCTCTGACAGGTGGGGTCCCTCCACCTGGCCGGTGGGGATCAGGCTGAAACCAGCTCTCTGACATCCCCCGAGGGGTTCTGGATTGGGAGAAGGCAGTTCTCGGGTAACGCACCCCAGAATCAGGCTCCCTCCTCACTGGTTCCTGGGTGCATCACTCAAGAACCACTGCTGCCAAGTCACCACAACTCAGCAGTTTGGGCGTTGAACATCTGCCCCCTGGTGGTCAGTGCATGTCATACCTACCGGCCGGTAGGATGGTCAGATGGTCACTTAGCCTTTTATATATATAACTAATCCTATTGTTGTTTCTCTATAGCCACTTGCTAATTGCTCAATGTCAGTTGAGCAAAATATTTGGTAAAGTGACTCAAGTTTATATTTGCTACGCAATCTTGTACAGATGTCTAAATTCATTTTTTACATGCTTGTCTTCCCATTGAACACATTTATTTGGTGCTTACCATGCTGAAGGCTCTATAAAAGATGCTTTAATACTTTCTATTTGAGGTTTATGAAGGCAATTTGCATTCTTTATATATTGCATCCTTATAGCAACCCAGTGTCACATAATTCAGTTCTCAATAGGTTTTAGTTCCCTCTCTGTCCTTGTATACAGAGACCCAGCATTTCTTTCTCCACATACCCTTAAACTTACCAAGGAAAGTGCTTGCTGTTTCTTACGTCTTAAGGTAAAAACAAACAAATTTCACATAGTTCTCAGGAGGAAAGAATACAGTTTCTCTACCAGGAAATTTTCTCTTTTGTTCCCAGTAATAAGACTAGTCTAAATCCCTTATTAATTCCCACCCTCACACCCCAGTTCCAATTTTTCTATAAAATTTTAAATTTACATGCTTAAGAGAACTATTGTCCATTGTGTTGTTTTAAAAATGGGGTCTCAAAACACAGGATCCAGAGCTGACAGTTCATGTTTCCTACCAGGAAGAGTGTTCCCCCAGCAAACGCTACAGACCATATTTTGGCAGTAGTTTTTACATAAAAAAAAAAAAAAGGAGAAAGGTACTCACAGAGTAGGCACTGGACCAGACCACTGGGTTTAAGTCAGCCAAAAATATATAACTGTGTATGAAAAAATAGTGGGAGATTTGAGGTCCCGCAGATGACCATTTGTAGTTCAAGGAATCAATTGACTCAGTAACTTCTCCCTCGCAAATTGTGATTTAGACCTCCATCTTTTTTTCATAGACACCTTGGAATATCAATCAGATGGATGCTAGGTAATAAGCTAGATCAGACTTAAGCTGATACAATACAAGTTTAGTGGTTGATGTCCCCTTGAGAAAGATTTGTGAATTTATGAACTATATCATTTATGTAGTTTGTGGTGTCATTGGATAAATGACACCAATACAAACAGTGTCCATTGTGTAACATAGAGAAGATTTTTAATTATGTGTGTTGTCAGGAAGTGTTTAAACTCCCTCACAGCTACTGACAAATTGTTATTGAGGAGATGGCTAGCTCTAATATAGCTCTACTATAGATTGTTGCACTCAGAACAGATTACCAAAGACATTTCCCTCCCAACTTAACACACGTCACTGACCTTCACTTGTGGATTTAGCTTCCTCCAACTTGTTTTCACTTCTCCTACCTACATTTTCTTTTTAAACAAAAGTTACACTACTTTAAGCAGCTCAATGAAGCATGCAGTTTGGGATTACATGTTTTCAAGCAATATTGACCATGTTCCTTTCTAATCCATCAACATCCATAGCTTTTAAAATGGACCAAAACCCCTGTGGAAAGAAAGCATACAAATCTAACACACTCAGTTCTGATTCAATAGGAGATGGAGCTGGCTGCGCCCTATGAATGACTGTGCATTGCTAATAAGGCCCTTTAAGAAGTTTAACTCTGTGAGGCTGCTTAATCGTAACTCACAAAGGACTGTGTACTTGTCCTGCATGCAAAAGCTGTTTCTGTAATAAATTACTGATTTATAGTTGTATCACTTATTTTACTCTGCATCATCCCTATCTTCTAGGTTTCTCATATAAGTATGCCACTTGGGAACAAATGGTTATAATAAGTTACTAGGTAAATAATTAATATAGCTTAAACAATTTTACATTAGCTTGAGTATTTATTAAATTTTTTTAATTAATTTTTTTAGCACAGGCTAGGTTGGAAAAAAAGTAATAAAGAAATTATAAGCCACAGTTCCTATTTTTAGAATTTAGTTGACAAAAGAGAATAAAAGTTGTAGAGATATATATGTATTTACATACAAACATGTATGTATTATATAGAGTTATATAGAGCTATAGTTATATATTGTTATATAATTATACATAATTATATAGTATATATAGTTATGCAATTATATATTATATAACATGCTTTAAATATGCACCTAGTGTACATGTAATTAATATTATATTTACATATATAGGTTTATATATGTAAACATATATATTACATATATACATTTAATATACAATATGGTGTTTATAATAATACAAGTATATGATACAGTACCAAAAGGAGTTGTTTTATTTATCATTCAACAAATATTTTGAAATAGAACAAAGATTGACAAACTTTTTCTGCAAGGAGCCAGGTAGGACATGTTTTAGGCTTTGAAAGCCATACAGTCTCTGTTGGAACCTTCTACTCCACAGTTCTGCAATTCACAAATGAATGGGTATAGCTGGACTCCAACAAAACAGCAGTTCCTCCTATAACCTGCCTGGCCTCTTGTTTGCTCACTGTCATCACTGAACCCTTGCTTGCTCATAGGCACAAGGACTCTGTATTTGCAGCCACCACAATCCACGGCACTGATTTAGCCCAGTGGCTGGGGAGAGCATAGTCTCTGGGGCAAAAATGTCTCCGTTGAATTCTGGTTCTTTTACTGACTTTAAGCCAATTATTTAATCTCTCTCTGACTCATCTTCCCTTACCTGTAAAATGATCATTCTAACCGTATATAACTCATGAAGCTGTTCAAAATAGCTAATATATATTTAGCTTAATATGTACAAAATGCCAAATTAATATTGAACCGATTGAACTGTCTAAAATAATAGAGCTATACAAAGAAATAATCCAACAGAAGGCAGATAAGCATAAAAAGAAATATATATATCCTATATAATAAAATCCTAATATGCTAAGTGTCTGGTCGTCCGTTCGGCCATTCAACCAATCAAAGCATAATATTCTAATGATATGCTAAGGCCGCTCAACCGCTCACTATGATGTGCACTGACCACCAGGGGGCAGATGCTCAGACTGGTAAGTTAGCTTTGCTGCTGGGGTCCAGCCAATCAGGACTGAGCAAGACAGGCCACACATGCCCTGGAGCCTTCCTGCGGTACCTCCACAGCTGACCAACCTCTGATCGTGCACCCGTGGGGTCTCTCAGCCTGGCCTGAGCCCTCTTGCAATCCAGGACCCCTCTGGAGAGGTCAGAAAGCCGGTTTTGGCCCAATCCCACAGGTCAGGCTGAGGGACTCCACTGGTGATGAATTTGTGCACTGGGCCTCTAGTATATGTATATAAAGTAGAAATCATAAAATAATTTTCAAAAATAAATCCATGTCATTAACCATCAATTTCAATCATTATCTCCAATATATGTGAATAGATTAAATCTGCCTATTAGAAAAACAGATTGTTAGGTTAGAATTTTGAAAGAAATACAGCTCTAAATTGTTCTTAAGCCTTAGGTTAGGCTTGAGCTAAGAAAAAGAGACAAGAATTAAATTGTAGGTAAAATTAGAATCTTGATTTACACTTGATTTTTCTTTTTAATATCTAAAATTAACTGAAAGGCTTTGAATCTTCTCAAAATTCTGAGAAGGGTTGAGAAAGATTGATCCTGAAGAGTTTGCTCGAGTGGTGGTGTTGTGGGTGGGGGAGAGGGGGCGGCGCTATTTCCTGGTTTCACCCTTCTGAATTCAATCATGTAAAGAACCAATTAAAATTGATGAACACGGTCTGGATTATTCATCATCAGCCCAGTCCAGGTCTGCTCACAGTGCTCCACACAGACCTTTGTTTCATTAGTGCTGCCAAGTTGACATGCGCTCTGAAGGCCTTTCCTGTTAGCTCATATCATGTTTTCAAAGACACATTCTAAACAATTGTCCTCCCCAAAGAAACTGCACTGCAGTCTTCAAAATGCCCAACTTACAAAGTAATGTGATGTAACAGAGAGAAAAATTCACACTTAAACTTTTCTTACTAAGTCAATTCCTTCTTCTTAGGATGAATTATTGTCCATAAAAGTGGGCTTCCATATGATTACTAGTATCCTACCAGTCAGTTCTCCAGAAATGTCCATATCTGCATGCTTCCCAAATATGAATATAGTTTGAACTCAAGCTGTAATTCCTACTATATCAGTAAAAATCAATACCTCATTAAGTTACTTAAACAGCGAGTTTGTAAATAAAAGAAGTTGTGAGAAAAATAGTTCATGCACACAATGTGACTAAAATTATAATGAGAAATAATTAAGTATTTAAACATATGCACACATATAAAATTGTAAATATCTTCTACCACTAAGCTTTATACCATATAGATCATATATAAATATGATTTTTATCTTTATGTATTTCTGGAAGTGTTGTTTCACTTGTTTGACAACCCTTTCAAAAACATCAATAACACCAATACTCTCAAAACACCAACAACAAATACTTTTTCCATCTTTTACTGACATTTCCTTTTTCTTGTGACTAGCAACCAACACATTTCTTTATTTCCAAACCTCTGCACTATAGTTGTATGAGAGGCACTTCAAATCTCATTACAGACACTGGGTTGTCCCAGGTTATACAGAGAGAGAGACAGAGGCATGAGATTAGCATATAAACTACAAACAGGCTATGTATGGAAATGGATAGACTGCATGGTTAAAAATAATTCCAAAATGAAAACCTATATCTCTCTCTTCAGAACACATGCCTGGTGACATCTGTATTATAATAGAAAATCTTGAGTCTTTATTAAATAGTCAGCCTTTGACACTTGATTTTACTGCTCATTGTTGATTCTCACATTTCAAAGAAAACTTTCTTTTTCTATCTTTCTACCTACTCAGTTATCATTATTACTAGAGGCCCCAGGCACGGATTCATGCACTGGTGGGGTCCCTCAGCCTGGCCTGTGGGGATTGGGCTGAAACCAGCTCTCCAACATCCCCCAAGGGGTCCTGGATTGCGAGAGGGCGGTTCTCAGGTGATGCACCCTGGAGTCAGGCTCCCTCTTCTCTGGTTCCAGTTGCATCACCTGAGGACCGCAGCTGCCAAGTCACCACAGCTTGGCAGCTCCTGCATTGAGCATCCGCCCTCTGGTGGTCATTGCACATCATAGCTACCAGTCAGACAGGCAGACGGTCGGACAGTCTCTTAGACTTTTATATATATAGATACTCACATAATCATCCTCAATAAATGTAAGCACATATGTTTATGTCAGAATGTGCATAATTAGGTATATTTATGTACATGTGCATGTGCAATGCTGTAACAGCTGTACCGGAAAATACTGTGTTCCAAGTGTGACCTGTGAGGAATAAACAGAAGGAGAAAATTCAGTATTTTAAAAATCTACTATCAGATAAGACTAAAGTACCATCAGTAAGTTATCTTGTTTGATTGCCATTGTCTTTTAAGATTGCTAATATGTCTGCGTCTTGCTGATGAGGAAACTAAATTCAAGTAACTTGCTAAAATGTACACGTTAGCTAATTACGAAAATGTGATTCAAGCTGAGGTCTAACTCCCAAGCTCCTATTCTTTACACAAAAATTACTCATGTTTGTGCTTGTGTTCAACTACAGTATGGGATGTGTGTTGGCCTGAATACATTTTTATTTGAAGACACTGAGAATAGCGTTTGTACCTGCACTGACTATATGATCACAGGCTGAGAACATCAAATAGACAGTCAGAAAACATCTCGTCCAGCACCAGGCTTTGTTGACAATTAAGAAAAGATATGACAAATGAAGTGGCATATCCAACATCAATACAGCAGAGACCTCAAACTGCCAGGCAGATGCCTGAGTCCATTTCCCCCACTGGGATATGTTGTGGTTCCAGGATAATGAGTAACTGAGGGCAAGTTTCACTAAAGGAAACCTGTTGGTTTTGGAGTCTGTGCATGTGTCTATCATGCTGGTCATGGAGCTCCATTCTGGTTATGTAACAAGCTTTCTTCAGTGCAGCGCTGGTCCTTATACTGCAAATTTGTTTACAATAAACAGACTGAGCAACGAGGTATATGCTTCAAAATACATTCCTAGGTCAGTAATTAGTACATAACAGCACATGCCATACCCTCATTTATTTTCTGGCTAGTTCATTCCTTTAGTCAATATTAGAAAGAATATCAAGTTGTAGTCAAAATGACATTAGATGTGTTTAGGAAGGAAATAAGATATAAGGTATATGGCCTCCCTGTTAGCTTTTTTTCTCTGCAGACTCTACTGCGCATACACTGATATAATTTGTACCTGGATCTTAAAAAGCATGGAAGGACGGATATATTCATCTGCCTAAAAACAGAGAATAGTTATGATTATCTATATAGTGTATGAGGTTTATAGCAAATGAATGCATTTACAAATCACGTTAGGGATTAATAAAGCGCTTTCAGAATTAACAATTAAGTTGCTGGTTACTGTTTCAATGTAGTTGGCACAGACTTCTGAGAGTCTGTCTAGAAAATGCAAAAGGCCCTGGATCGGCTCTCAAAAAGATCTCCTTTCTCACTTATGCCAATTAAAATTTACTGAGTTTTTAGGTCCTCTCTTTGACCATCAATAATTCACATCAAAACACAAATTAACCCATTAATTTTTATGTTTTTTGCTATAGATTAGCAGATTTAATAGAAGAAAAGTGGTTAAATAGATGAACCTTAGGAAAAGAAAGTTCTTAGCAGGTTCTCAGAGGGGGCACAGTGTAAAAACAGTAATCTACTTGGGAATGGAGAAAATTGGGACGATGCCAAGACAGAATAGGAAAGAGAAAGAGAACTAGGAGCGCACTCAACACAAATACAGCATCCTTGCCATTTTGACAATGACAAATCCTGATGGTGTCTCCCTGACCACACCACTGAATCAACATCCCAGCTGTCATATGTTGTTGGTCCTTGCATACATCATTCTCCCCTCTACCTGAATTATTCCTGTCAGCTGATGAGTCATAACTTTACAAAGTCAATATCTCTGTCTCAAAATAGAGGCATTAAAGTTTCCCTTCAATCCTTTTATCAATTCAGAATTACAGGAAAGACATCATTTGTCTATTAGTAATAAATAATGAGAAAAGTTGGCTTTAGTATAAATACAGCTTAAACTAATGTGGATATTGCATCTATAACTGAAAGAGAATGTTCTGCAATGAGAAGGGAGCAATAAGAGTAAATTTAAAAGAACATGAAAATTAAAAATATGATCACTGAAATAAAAGTTCAACTGAGAATTAGATGATAAAATGGAGATCATCTCCCAAAAACCAGAGCAATTAAAACGAGTGGAAAATATGAAAGAAAATATAGACGGTATAAAACTTTAGAAGATCAATTTATGACATCAAACATGCAATTAATAAAAATTTGAGAAAGAGAATGAAGAACTAAGGGGAGAAATTATTATTTAAGCAATAAAACCAAACATCCCAGAGTGTGAAAAAGCCTCTAGATTCAAAATAAAAGTTACTTTACGTTGGAAAGGGGATGGGAGAAGCAATGCTAATTTTTTAGTACCTAAATACCTACCTTTAATTTTATCTAACATAGTTGTGGTATTTACTCGTATGGGTTATGACGATAAAATAAAAGATTTACTTCTTAAAAGTTTGACTTACTAAAAATTTAACATTCAAATGAGTGGCCATCGTCCAAGTTATTCACCTTGAAAGGCTGAGCATATAGCAGTGATGCTGCAAATGTTTTGGGAAATCCTTTGAAATGATCTTCCAAATCAACTGAGGGAACTGTATTTATCATTTTATAGTTTTATATTTTATTTGTCAATCAAAAATTCCACATCTAACAAACGTAAAATGAGATGCTGGAAACTGTTGCCGCAGTCTTCTAGCATAGAATCAACTGGCAGCTCAGATAACATAGATGAATGTACATCTGACAGATGGAGAGCGATAGGAGGCCACTGTACCTGGAACAGCCCAAGGAACAGATGGTATTTGTCTGTGTTTTTAAACAGGAATGGAGAGACACATTTATCTTATTTGAAATGATCATCCAGAAAGATTTTGAAGGGACAGAAAAGCACCTTAAGAACCACATGGCAAGCAAACAATGAGAATTTGTAAATTTTATGTGTTACAAAAGGAAAGATCACCTTTTCTTTCTAATAAGAACATTGCCATCTAAGAAAGGTTGATTTAAAGCCCAAATCAAAATTTAGGAAATACATATTTTGAGACACTATAGATCTTAATCTTCTTACTAGCCCAATTACACAAATGCACATTTATGTCCAACTTCTGGTATAACTTATTATTTTTCAGAATGCCTTTTGCTTAATATTTGAAAACTCTTTGTCCTCTCATGCTCCCTGGGTTCCCTAAGTGATAGAAATTAATATGATAAACTAATTGGCCAAAGGTGGTAATGATGGATAATGGAGTCTTATTTCTCCTTAAAACCTTCCAGAACTAATGGTATAATGATAAGACATCTTTTTTGATACCAAAAAAACTTGTATATATACCTTAAAGTGATCATTTATCAACCAAAGCATTTGTATGCATGCATATAAGCCTAAGCAATGGACACAGACACCAGGGGGATGAGGGCATGAGTTGGGGGCAGGGGGAACAATGGGGGGATAAGGACACATATCTCATACTTTAATCAATCAATAAAAAATATATAAAAAATAAAAATAAAGTGATCATTTAGAATCTCCTTCACCTTGTAAAACTAGGAAGGCTGTCAGTAGTCAACATATTTTTAGAATTTCTCTTACAATTGTCTTTATACAAGTTCTGAGAACAAAACAAAAGAAAAATTATTACCTTCCATTCACATTGTGGTTATCATATACATGCCAATCTAATAACATATCTTACTTATCACTTTGGGGTTCAAATAATTTCTGAAAGCCAGTTTAACCCAATTCTCCACCAAACGAAAGGAATGCAGACTTCCATAAGAATTTGATGTGGATTCTGAGGATCTAGACCTCAGTTTGAATCCTGTCTCTACACTTATAACCATGGAATCTTGGGCAAATATTACTTAAACTCTCCAAGCTTAATTTTCTCAACTATGAAATGATAGTGATAATGTTGCTAATGTTTGAGCCAAAAATGATGATGCCAGAAGGTGGAGGACAAGAAGTAAATTGTATGCATTCTGTGGTCCAGAGCCTACTAGCACACAACATATAGTATGCATTCAATAGGTGTTTATTGACCACATAAATGATGGTTTTATTTAAAAGCTATGGCTACTGGAATAAGAGTTTGAACATTTTATTAAGAGGATTGAGGACAAACAATTTGAGAATTGCTTAAAAAATAAAAGGAGAAGAAATATGTGAAGGGTATAGAAGAGGGTGTTTTAGAGAAATGGAGAGCAGAAGACGAACTAAAAAAGAGATGATAGCTAATTCAAGGTCACAAGAACACCTGCATGCATTTATCAACCAGGATACGGTGTAAGATTTTAGAAAAGGAAGAAAAGGAAATCAAGTAGAAAGATTAATATGTCCAGAGTAAAATACAAGTCAAACATTAATTTAGGAGCTCAAGTCTTATACTGAGGACACTATGTATGGAGAATGTGAATCCAAATTCAGCTGTCCATGCGCACTGAGAAGCAGAGGGAGGCAATCTACAGAAAGCAAAAATAGGCCCAGCTGGTGTGGCTCAGTGGTTGAGTATTGACCGATGAACCAGGAGGTCATGTGTTCAATTCCTAGTCAAGGCACATGCCTGGGTTTCAGGCTCTGTCCCCAGTGTATGGCATGCAGGAGGCGGCTGATCAATGATTCTCTCTCATCATTGGTGTTTCTTTCTTTCTCTCTCTCTCTCTCTCTCTCTCTCTCTCTCTCCCCCCCCCCTTCTCTCCAAAATGAATAAAAATGTATTTTTTTAAAAGAAGAAAGAAAGCAAAAATGAAGCTGATCTGCTTGAGAAGCCACAAGAGAGACCTCCCGGCCCTGAGAGATGGAGAGGGGAGCACCAGGTCATGGCTGTCCAGCTCCTGGCCCAGGGCCTCCTGAGGGCCACCTGCACCTCCGACTGCTCAGTCCCACAAAGCAGCTCTGAATCCTTCCAATATTTTCCTAGTTTTAGTTCAGCTAATTTTAATGAATTTCTGTTCTTTGCAACCAGACTTTCTAGATTGTAACAGAAAGATTCATAGAGTGCAACTTATCAAAATTTGTAACATACTTGAGTTTTAATCATGGATATACCAGATATAATTTTCCTATGAACAAACCCAACATAATACTATTTCTCATGGCTCCACGTAATGAGTCTGGAGAGGTAGGCAGAGGCCATGTCCTTAAAGACCTAGAGAAGTCACTTAAGGTAAGGACAGAAAGCCCTGCTCTGACTTCAGCAAATAGAGAAAGAGAGAGAGGGGAGGGAAAGAATGAGGGAAGAAGAGAAGAATGGAAGGAGGAAGGGAAGGAGGGAGGAAAGAGAGAAGTAGGTAATGAGTGTCCTTATAAAGAGTTGTTTTGGTCAAAAGTTGAGGGCCTGGTTAATATGATCCTTCATCTCAAAATATATTATTTTGTACTGTAAAAATGATGTAAAAAGAGCATGTACTTGACTCTATTCTTATAGTCATTTTTCTGCCCATGTATTAGTGCATTTTATACCAACCTCCTTTAACATTTAGGTCATGAACATTTGTACTTTCAAAACCACCTATCATTTGAAACTCTTGTAAATTTGGGAATTCATATCTTATCAGTCCTAGTGAGAGACAGAGCAATGTCTCTGATGAAGCTGAAAGCCTATCTCCCAGCTTCTTTTGCAGCTGGGGTGTGCCAGATGTGGTCCAGAACTGATCAATCAGATTTATCAAACTTAGACTATGAACAAGAGTTGGTGATTCAAAGATGCGGGAACCTTGCAAACTCCATTCTGGTAGCAGGAAGGGCAACTGCAGCAAAAACCTTAGGTTTCCTGAGACATCAGGGAGAGCCCAAGGGTCTGGTGCCTCGGTAACCGCCATGAGAGTCCGTGGCAGCAGCAGCAGCAGCATCCCAGCGGGACACATCGGGGCACCTATTAGCCTGGTCTCGGCTGATGCCTAGCTTCCTTGTTCTGAGCTTTCCAATCCTACAGTCAGTAATGTTCCCAGGAGCCTCTCAGGAAATCGATTTTCTGCTTAAATCTGTCAGAATTGTTTTCTGATCCTTGCAACTAACGAACCTTGACGGATACAATTTCGTTTCTTGTACTGTATTGCGTGGGTGAATGTATACTCCACCAACCTGCCTTCTTCTCACAGCACCCTGCGAATAGAGAAGTGCATGCTCTTAATCTGTATTTATAGGAAGAAGTTAAATTGATAGAAAACATGCAAGATGCTGTGTTTGTTTCTGATTGCTGCTGTAACAAATTACCATGAACTGAGTAACTTAAAACAACACAAATTTATTCTCTTACAGTCGGTAACATTCTGGAAATCAGAAATCCAAAATGAGTCTTACTGGGCTAAAACCAAGGTGTTGAAAGACTGTTTCTTCTGGAGGCTCCAGGAGGCAAGTCATTCCTTGCCTCTTCTCATTTCTTGAGGCTATCTGCATTCCTTGTCTAATGGACACACCTCTTAGATATCTCGCTTCCTTCCTCGAATTTCCTACTACTGACTCTGATCTCTTTACAATTACTTTTACGATAATCCAGAATAATCTCCTCACCTCAAGATTCTCAACCACATTTTCTAAGTCCCTTTTTCCATATAAGGTAACATTTACATTTAAGAGTGAACATCTGTGAGGGGCCATTATTCATTCTACTATAAGCATCCAGACCACCTATTATTAAGTACACCCTAAATTAAATACTCTCAGATCCTTCAGGGACCTCTGACCTCCTTTAAAATAGAAGTCCTTAGTTTCTTCCAGCCCTCAGCCCCCTTCCAGGGATAAAGCAGACTCAAGTTGTATAAAGTTGCTGGCTGCCAAAGTCAAGGAAACAGAGAAAGTGTTCTTGAGAAGACACCTTAGGGAGAAAAAAGTCACACATATAGACATATGGAGTGGTGTGGCCTGTCACATTGCCTGGATAGCTTGGTTGTGATACAAAGAATGTACATCACCAAAGTATGCTTGCCACATGTCCCAGGCAAAGGGGAACATTCTAGTCAATCCTCTATCTGCCAGTATATTCTGTATTTGACAACCATGAATATCAGTATAGGACAGCATAGTCATAATATAAGTGCATTACCTTTATTTTCCCTATGAGGATATGTTCTCATCTATATATATAAAGGCCTAAGCGACCGTTATGACTGAACGACTGGAACAACCGGAACGACCGGTTGACTAGTCACTATGATGCACACTGACCACCAGGGGGCAGATGCTCAACACAGGAGCTGCCCCCTGGTGGTCAGTGCACTCCCACGGCTGACCAACCTCCTGCAGCCCCTCCCCTTGCCCAGCCCCTCCCCATGGACCCCAATAGGGGGAGCCGGTCAGCCAACTGCCCACAGCCCCTCCCCTGGCCAGCCAGCCAACCTCCTGCAGCCCCTTCCCCCAACTGGCCTGCCCTCCCCCCATAGGCCTCAATCGCCATCCAGGCCAAGGGACCCCACCCATGCACAAATTTGTGCACTGGGCCTCTAATCACATATAATACATGCTTTAAAAAGAGGAAGGAACACCGCCTTATGGCTGCATTGGGTGATCATGTAATTGCCTCTACATGTTGGGAGACTACTGTATAGCACATCTCTTCTTGTTGAACAAAACTGCCTTGCATCGCCAAAGCAGCAGCCCCGCCTCCCTGTGATCACTCTGCTCTAGTTGTTAACCTCCTGATTGCTTTTGCTTTCCCTTCAACATCCCAATTAGCTCTGCAGAGCTCCACACAGGTTCTTCCTAAAGGTCAAGTATCATTCTGTGAATTTAAGAACTACCGCATATTCGTTGGTTCCAGCGTTTCAGAGTATATCTGCCTTTACTTGTGCTGAGTTTCTTCCTTTCCTTTCTTTTGGTTGGTCAATTAATGCCTTTGTTTCCTTCCAACTATTAATATGAAGTATCTCCTTGTTTTACATCATTAGATTTCCTCTGCTTTATCTAGAATTGTCACTTGTCTTCAAATATTTAAAGGGTGGTTATGTGATCAAAAAAAAATACAAATTATTAGGGATAGTTCTCAGGGAAGAATTACAGGAACTATTCACTAGAAATTATGATGAAATAGATCTTGGTTTATGTTAAGAAAGACTTTCAAACAGTGTCCTTCAGAGGTGGAATAAGCTGCCTTACATAGAATAAATTATTAGAAGTATTTACACAAAGGCCAGGTGGTCATCGATTAGTAACAGCATTATAAATAGAGGAAATTCCATCACTAAACAAATGGTTGGGTCAAATGATCCCCTAGGATTCTTTCCTTTATAAAACCTATGATTCTAAGCCATATGATATATGTCTTTAAATGTGTTTTTGCTTGTATTTGATACTTCAAATTTACAATACCTCCCTTAGATTCCACATATGAATGAAATCATATGTGTTTCTCTGACTAGCTTATTTAACTTAGCATAATGCTCTCGAAGTCCATCCATGCTGTCACAAAGGGTAAAATTTCCTTCTTTTTTTTTTTTATGGTCAGGTAGTTTCCCATTGTGTAAATGTACCACAGCTTTTTTTATCTGCTCATCTACTGATGGACACTTGGTCTGCTTTCAAATCTTGGCTATTGCAAATAACGCTGCAATGAACATAGGGGCACATATAGTCTTTCAAAGTAGTGTTTCTGGTTTCTTCAGATAAATTCCCAGAAGTTGAATAGCGAGGTCAAAAGGCAGTTCCATTTTTAATTTTTTGAGGTAACTCCATACTGCTTTCCGCAGTGGCTGCACCAACCTGGATTTCCAATAGTGCACGAGGTTCCCTTTTCTCTGAATCCTAGCCAACACTTGCTGTTTGTTCATTTATTGATCATAGCCATTCTGACAGGTGTGAGGCGATACCTCACTGTGTTTTTTAATTTGCATTTCTCTGTTGATTTGTGATATTGAGATGTTTTCATATGTCTATTGGCCGTCTATATGTCCTCGTTGGAGAAGTGTCTATTCAGGGCCTTTGACCATTTTTTTAATTGGATTGTTTGTTTTTTGGGTATTGAGTACTGTCATTTTTATTCAGTGTGAGACTATCTATGCAGATGTCTATGAAATTAGAGTTGCATTAGTTAAAGGATCATGCATATATAACTAATCTGTGCTAAGATTTTTAAATGACCAATTATCTTATGACAATACATGTACTATCAGGAGCCTGAATAAAATATGTATGATACTTGGATATTAGCTAATCTGTCCCCAAAGAAAATGTGAGATGCAGCAAGTTGAAACCTTAGCACAAAGAGCTAACTGCAACTAGGGAACTGGAGGGTGAAGGAGCCAAAAGAACAGATGGGCAGAAGAAGCAATAAGGTTAGCAACAATTTCTGCCATGGTGAGGCTTCTGCAAGTGATGCCACCATTAATGCTTGCCACCGAGAAAGGCACGGCAATAGTGTTTATTAAGGTTAGTTCTTGAGGTTATATCACATCACCATAAATGATCTAGTTCTACCATTATTCATTTTACTTGGGATGCTATTCTAGGTGCCTGAATTTACCTTAAGAAACTTAATATTAGGGAACTTTCTAAACTATGAATAGTACTCAGAGAAATGCTTTATTGGGTTAATTGTTCGATTGCCCAAAGTGCATGCACGTTCTCTATGGGCCTGGCATAAGGAAGAGGAATAATTCTTGCGGTATTCATTAAAGAGAGTTCAAGGTGTCTAGAAGCGAGACTCCAGGGGGAAAGCCTGCTTTAAGGACTGGTGTCTCTGGCAGAAGCCTCACCATCGCAGACATTGTTGTGACCTCCTTGTCTCTTCTGCCCATCTGTTCTCTTGGCTCCTTCACCCTCCAATCTTTAATTGTTTCTTTGTGCTAAGGTTTCAACTTGCTGTACCTCACATTTTCTTAGCGACGGACTAGCTAATACCGAAGTATTCCACATTTTATTCAGGATCCTAGTAGTACATGTATTGTCACAAGATAATTGGTCATTTAAAATTCTTAGCACACAGTTATATATTCATAAGCCTTTTCACTGAGGCAACTCTAATTTCATAGACATCCTCACATTGAATAAAAATGACAGTACTTGTTTCCTGTCTTCTGATCCTTTGACTTCCATTGAACATACTGTAAAGGTAAAAAAAATAAAAATAAAAAAAAACAACCACTTACAAAGCTAGCATGAAAGGGTTTGGACTCAGAAACCTCTAAAGCTACAGCAGCTCTACCTTCAGACCCCGAAACTATGGTAACCAACTGCCACAGCTTCCCGTACCACTGTCTGTTTTCTAGGTCTTCACAGATGAGACTTGAATCACTGCCGTCCAATCAGCCAGTCCCACCGTCTGCGGTGAGCTCTTGGCCCTTTATGGATCCGACTGGCATCATTAGTTTCTAGATAAATGTGCACATGCGGCAACACTGTGGAGAGAGGGATTAACTTTATGCTGTTCTGTTCTGCTATCATCATTGTGTGACAAACTATGGTAGCACTCTCTATTTTATTATTTTAATTAAATTCCCAGGAGGCAGAGAAAAATGAGAAGATGTAACGTCCTGAACGTAAAAACAGATGCTCTTATTTTTTCCTTCTCAATATGACATTTATATTTTTCTCATAAAGGAGAATCCCAGAGATCATCTGCCTCATGGACTATAAATAAAATAAGGAGTAGGCTTCAGGATTCGGTATGTGGGTATCTGTAGGGGGATTGTGGTAAAAAGCTAGAATTATTCCATCAAATACCATTGAAATGTAGAAGTCAGCTTTATTATGTTGATGTTCCACATTTCTAAATGTGTCATTAAGTAAACTACACTAATTTGTCTGTGACTCCTTCATTCATAGCCCTTGAAATGTTTAAAGAATAGAATGTATTAGTTTAAAGAACAAATTCAGGAGTCAGGCTACCTCAGCTGTGCCACCGTGGGCAGGCTGCTGCTTATCTCCATCATGCCTCAGTTTCATCATCTCTAAAATAGGGGTAGTGATAGTTTCTATTTATTTAGACACTTACGCAGAGGAAAGGAGATTGAATATATAAGTCATAAGTACCTAGAATTAATGTTTCATAAATATTAGCTATTATCAATATAATGATCATGATCATTGTTTTCCTATTATTGAACTATCTGATATAAAATTGGATTTCAAAAATAGAAAGTTAAATAAATAAATACTAGAGAAAAATGAAATAGACACACATTGTTTCAAGTAATTAAGAAACAGAATTGCGGCCTTTGTAACTAGAAAGGGTCTTAGAGACCACTCAATGCAAAGGCCACATTCGTTGTGCAGCTGCAGACACCAGACACAACAGGAGCACTCGCTAACCCAAGGTCCTGGAGCTGGTCTGGGATATGGAGGCAGGTGGGGAGAGGCCACTGATTCAAACTCCTGGTCCATTTCTACCCCATTACACTAAATGCCTTTGTGATTCTTATACTATAGGTCAGTGGTTGGCAAACTCATTAGTCAACAGAGCCAAATATCAACAGTACGATTGAAATTTCTTTTGAGAGCCAAATTTTTTAAACTTAAACTATATAGGTAGGTACATTGTTATTAACTTAATTAGGGCACTCCTAAGGCTTAGGAAGAGCCACACTCAAGGGGCCAAAGAGCCACATGTGGCTCGCGAGCCGCAGTTTGCTGACCACAGCTATAGATGAACTATGTCATAGTTCACCTATAGTTACTATGATAAACACAGCTTTCGGGAAATATAACAACTTGTAAAACTAAGAAATCTAGTAAGCAAGGTCTTCCAGTTACTGGGTCTGTTCATGTGTGCGTGCATGCCTCAGTGGAAGTGTGCACAAGTGTGCACAAGTGCTCTTTACTAGTGAATATGACAAAATAAGTTCTTATCTTGATCATAGTGTGTTATATGTTTCAGTTATCAATAGGTGCATTTCTGAGGCTAAGAGCATCGGCTTTGAAATCAGATCGACCAATATTCGAGTCTCAAATCCTGACTCTGCATTTTAATGATTGTGACTCAGTTTTCTTGTTTATAAAATCAGAGCAATAATAACTCCTCATGGCTTTGCTATGAGGGTAAAAATGAGGTAACATAGATGGGGTCCTTAAAATACCTGGCAATAAAAAGTAAGTATTAGCTATAATCATTATTGATGCAGAGGGCTTCTGAACACGGACCTGTTACTAAACGATCTTAGTGATTTTCCAATATTTCTATGCACAGCACGTTTCATTACTAGCTTTTCCACACGATGGGGCCAAATCAAGAATTCTTGTGAAGTCTAAGGGATTTTGAAAATATTGGACTTTCTGGAGATCTGTTCCCTCCTGAACTTCTCCACAACCAGGTGTCTGCGTCAATAGCAGAGTGTCCTCCTTGGCTGCATGAAGAATCACCCGGGAACTTTTAATTTCCAAGTCCTCCCGCCAGTTACATTGGAGTCTCTGAGGTGGGACCCAGGCATCGGGAGTTGGCAAAGCCCCTTGGGTTTCCAATGTGCAGCCAAGGATGAGAACTGTCAGTTGACATTCGGTTCTTTGCACAGCAGGACAGAACACAAATGTGCTCAGAAAGATGGAAAGAAAACCTCTTTTTCACTGACTGCTCCAAAGCCACACAGGGGCTGTCCCCAGTGACAGGGGAATAGTAGCCTGGAAGTGTAGGAGGTTTACATGTGGCAAGTGAGAGAAAACAATTCCTTACTGTAACATCTGTGGGAGATGAAGACTGATTACTTCTCATATGTTAAAAATTAACTTGATTGGCTGTTTGGTTAGTTTATTTTATTAAACAGATTTGTTCCTTATTCAGTACATCATGAAAGCCTATAAAAAATACTGTAATGCTGCTCTCAGAATTAGGGTGGAATAGGAAATAAAAAGCTTCCAAACCAAATATGAATCTTGAGTAGGGCGTAATAGACAGATTTTCAAGATGGCTCTAGGATTCCCAGCCCCTGGCAGTCATGTCCCCCAATTATTCGATCAAACAGGAATGTAAGAACTGCTGTGAAGGGACTTTACGGATGTAATGAAGATATCAAGTCAGTCAACATTGAGATCAAAAGATTATCACATGGGCCTGATCGAATCATCTGAGCCCTTCAGAAACAGAGCATTCTCTTTGGCAGACGGCAGAGGAAACAGTCAAAGATCCGAAGCACCAAAGGATTTGGCCAGTTTACCATCACTATAGGAGATGAAGGCGACCACCTAGCAAGGCAGGCAGGTGACAGTTAGGAGCTCAGAGCAGCCCCTGGCTGACAGCCAGCGTGGACATGGAATCTCAGTCCTACAGACCAAGGGAATTGAATATTGCTCATGGTTACAAGCGAGTTTGGAATGCGATTTCTCTCCAGGGCCTTCAGCTGAAACCTCTATCTAGTTGACATCTTAGCTTCAGCCTTGTGCCACCCTTGGCAAGAATCCAGCCATGCCACACCAGACTTCTGACCTACAGAACCACGAGCTAATAGATGGGTGCTGCCTTAAAGCAATTGAGTTTAGTAATTCATTACACAGCAATAGAAAACGAATACAAGGAGCTTTTCAATATATTGACAAGTGTTCTGTATTATTTTTTTCTTAACTTCCTTCTCTTTCCTCTGTGCACCTGGCTCAGAGAGTCCCCTTTTTTGTGTGTCATATTCATTGGAAGTACAAATTTTTTTTATTAGTAAATTTATTTTACGGATGCCAGGAGTGACTTCTAAAAACGCAATAGGACTTCCATACACATATCTCCTTGGTCTCCACCGTGCCACCTCCCAGCACTTCCCAACCTGAAACCAAGGAGTATCCATAGTGACTCAGAATCATTAAAAATGTACCCAAGGTAACACAGTAAACAATAGAACTTGGACTTAAATATCAAGCTAAATTTAAATCCAGCTCTATCCCTAAATCATTGTGTGACCTTGTGTGGATTTATTTTTCTGGATCTATAACAGGGATTCTCAGCTGCACATTAGAATCATCCGGGAATTTAAAAAAAAAAAAGTTCTGCCCAGGGGCGTGGCTCAGTGGTTGAGCATTGACCTATGAAGCAGAAGGTCAAAGTTTGATTCCCAGTCAGGGCACATGCCTGGGTTGCAGGCTGGATCCCCAGTGTCGGGCATGCAGGAGGAAGCCAATCAATGACTCCCTCTCATTGATGTTTCTATCTCTCTCTCCCTCTCCCTTCCTCTCTGAAATCAATAAAAATATATATTTTTAAAAAATAAACAAGTTCTGATAGCCAAATAAAACCCAAGCATTTGTAATCAGAATATCTGGGTGTGCGCCCAGACGTCAGTAATTTTTAAAATTCCCAGGTGATTCCAATGCACAACCAGGTTGGGAACCATTAGTTTGTAAAAGGGAACTCAGACTAGATCAGAGGTTCTCAACCTGTGAGTCACGACCCCTTTGGGGGTCGAACAACTTTTTCACAGGGGTCTCCTAAGACCATCGGAAAACACATATGTAATCACATATTGCAGCGGTTCTCTACCTGTGGGTTGTGACCCCTTTGGGGGTCGAATGACCCTTTCACAGGGGTCGCCTAAGACCATCGGAAAACACATATATAATTACATATTGTTTTTGTGATTAATCACTATGCTTTAATTATGTTCAATTTGTAACTATGAAAATACATCCTGCATATCAGATATTTACATTACGATTCATAGCAGTAGCAAAATTACAGTTATGAAGTAGCAACGAAAATAATTTTATGGTGGGGGGTCACCACAACATGAGGAACTGTATTAAAGGGTTGCGGCATTAGGGAGGTTGAGAACCACTGACTAGACGATATCAAAAGGCTCTTCTAGCTGTAACAGCCTATGAGTTTATGTTTAATAAGTGGAAATAGAAATAAACAAACAATATTTTAATGATGCCGAGGAGAAAGGGGTCAATTAAAGCTAAAAATTACTACAGCTGCTTCTTTCCCGAAGTGAACTGGTCTAATTTCAATCTAGAGAATGCCTCCGTTTTATTATTTTAGCAACCATTTTATTAGGACACCTTAGATGTAAATGCTAATCTTCTATGTATATGACTTTGAGGAGGGTAGAATACATAACAAAAGGGAGGAGTCTAACTGTGTATTTGTAATAGTGGAGATGGTGTGTGGATAGAGGAAAAAGAAAAGCAAAAACATGATGTATGTATACAAAGAGAGAGAGAGCGACCAGACAGAGACAAAGAGAGGCAGAGAGACTGAGAAGCAGAGAAATAGACAATGACAGCTCCCTGATAGTAAATTGATGGACATTGCAATGCTAAGATGTCATAGTAGCTGTTCATTGTTCCAAACCTTACATAAATTTGACTATTACATTAAGAGCCTGGTGGGAATAGGTGTGTTTTAGGCACAAGGCAGAGAGCAGAAAACAGCTCTGTGAAAGGAAATGCTATTGACATTAAGATTTTTGCAAAAAACATAAAATTAGACTAAAAAGTTACCATCAAAAATTAAGCTCTTTGGAATTTCTGGTAATCTTGAGAGGTCATTGGCATCGCCTCTGAATATGGGTTGAGGGATCTAGACTTCATGTCACTCTTGGCTTCCTAATCTGTAAAATGGATTCAATAATGGGACCTGCTTCATGGGGTTTTCTGAAGAGAAAATGATTAAGTAGTTAGAAATTACTAAAAATAATAATTGGCACATGGCGTTATATAAATGTTTATTAAATTTAAAAAAATAAACAAGCACAAAAGCTCCCTTCTGATTTTTCTTCCCATTTCTTGGCAGACTGAAGCCATGAAAAGGAAACGCTGAGCTCAAATTGACCTCACTTTTTCCGTCACTCAGGCATTGATCGAGCTAAAGAATGTACAGGTGTGTGTAGTTAAGTGTACAGATTGTGAGCTCTGAACCCCCAAGCTTCATATTTCAACATAGAGGCCCAATGCATGACATTTGTGCACTGGTTGTGGGGGCTGGGGGGGGGTGTCCTGCAGCTTGGCCTGTGCCCTCTTTTATTATATAGGATTATTAAAGTCCTCAGCTCTTTTCATTGCATTGTCTTGTAGAGTTGCCTTTAACTCTATCTTTAGAATTGGAAAACTACCGTAGACAGAACTAACATTAACACACATGGTTCTGTGTGATATATCCCTGGTCTAGATGTTTTTCGTCTGTTTAATGCTGAGATGTTTTAGCGTGTGCAGTAAACACTCCTTGCACAGCCTAGCTTTTTCTAGTGTAGGGCAGAGTAAGCTGTTAACTGAACAGTTTAAACTGGCCACACGTTTCTGGAGCTACAGGCATTCAGTTAAGCAGGGTGAGTGGTACCCTGAGATCATCTGCCCCACCCAAGCCAAAAGGAGCCTATACATTTCTCAGCCGTGGCATGTGGGAGTAATGGGGAAGAGGGGTGGAGACTGTCCAATTAATACATTGGCATGTCTATTAGTAACTCTCTAGGCTGCTACATTGCCTTTAGAAAATGACTGCATATATTCATTGCCAAAGACAACATTGTTAACGACCCTTTTGGTCAGAAGACCAATCCCAGGAAGAAAGGTTCATTGTGTCACTTTTGAAAGACTCATATCCTTTCATGCACATGACGAAATCAAGTCAAAGCCCACCTATTTCCAAGAGCTCCGGGAGGCATCTTGCCTTGTAGGCACCAGGCTGATACTATGGTAAAGAATAAAATCACTGTGGTTTGTTCTAGGGTCAAAGCCTGTGGATCTTTGCAGGGTATACTTCAATCTCCGTACAAAGGTTACATTTTAAATTGGACCATTTAATAATTTTCCAGAAATTCTTGAATTTTTGCTGTTTGGCCTGCTTGCTCTCTCTCACCTTTTTCTATCCCAATATTCTCCCACTCACCCACGTCATTTGCATTGAACGTCACAATAAACTTAATATGAGTTCCTTTCATTCCCTGCATGTGAAGCTGGTTTCCAGGTGCGGTCCCTTCTCCTGGCCTCTTCGTGCCCCCTGCTGGACTCCCTTGGGAATGCCACCTGCCCGTAGCCGAGCTTCTTGCATACACTCGCAGATAAAACATAGTGTCTAATGCTTCGATCCCAAACATGGTTTCCTCCTTTCCCTTGGTTCACAGACTGACCCAGCTTATAAAAATTTAGAGACTGACATTTTCTGCAGAAGCTTTTTTCTTTCTCAGGGCAATGGATTGAACGTCTGCGTCCCCCAAATGCAAATGTTGAGGCTAATTCCTAGTGTGATGGTGTTTGCAAGTGGAGCCTTTGGAACGTGGAGTGGAGCCCTTGTGAACGGACACTTGTAAGGAAACTAAAAAAGGAACTCCCATTTGACCCAGTGATCCCACTTCTAGGAATATATACCAAGAAATCAGAAATACAAATCAGAAAGTATAAATGCACCCCTATGTTCATAGCAGCACAATTTACAATAGTTAAGATTTGGAAACAGCCTATGGACACAGACACCAAGGGGATGAGGGCATGAGTGGGGGGGTTGGGGGGGAATAGGGGGATGAGGACACATATGTAATACCTTAATCAATAAAGAATTTTTTTTTTTTTAAAGAAAAGACAGGAAAAGACGATCCCTCTCTTGGCCATGTGAGCACACAGTGAGAAGGTGGCTATCTGCACATCAAGACGTGGATCCTCACCACACCGCAGCTCTACAGGCACTTCCACCTTGGACTTCCTGAACCATGAGAGATAAACATTTGTTGTTGAAGCCACCCAGTCTGTGGTAATTCTGTGATATCAGCCTGAATTAAGACACCAGTTAACTTGAATGGGTATCAAGGGATTAAAAGCAAGTCTCTGAATGTTAAAGTCCTTCTTGTTTATCTTGCAGTGCACAAACAGGCATGCCTGAATTATGCCTGGGGCACTGTAATAGCAATAACAGGAATTGTAACCCCACCAGGGAACTCCATGGTGACCGGTGGGGGTGAGAGACCACTCTGTATCTCCTCTAACCCAAGGAGTGCGATGCCCCCTGCCTGTCCCTTCCACCTGAGATCCCAGAGTAATCTCTTTGAAGTTGATAGCCTTTATCACACCCCATCCACTTTCAGTTGCTATTACATTTGCTCTTTTTATTTCTCCATCTTGTTTCTACTGCCTCCTCTATTCTTAACCCCCAACCCAGTTCATGGTGAGTTCTCTTTAGTTTGTTAAATAGCTGCTCAGAGGACCTGGTATCATCTATTTTCTGCATATGTTCATGCTGCAGGTTGACTAAATTCCAAAAGATCCTCATCATCATTTATTAAAATTTGTCATGGAAACAATGAAGAGTTGTAAGACGACGCTGTACTAAGCATCGGTGGTGTGTCTTGCTCTGGGCTAAGTTCTGTCAGTGGGATTAAACATGCATCGATAGAAGGCCTACTCCATCCTAGATGCTGCAAAGGACTCAAAGAGCATGTAGCAGTAGGTTCTCAAGAATGTATAACTCCAGGGATGGAAGAAAGAAACTAATACTTATTGAACTTCTAACACATTATCCTCACAATGAACCTACAAAATAGTTATTATTACTCTCACTTTACAAATAAAAAGAAATCTCGGGTGGTCAAAAAGATTAGAAAACTTGCTCTTCAACAGATTTCTCATGCCCTTTCCAGGAACTACCCACCTTCCAGGCACAATTGGTGCAGCCATTCAACCCTCTAACACCATAGATTAGCTTTGCTAATGCGCCTTTACATAGAAATAACTCTGTCATTTTATATTAGTCATGTCATTAACCATTTGACATTAAAGCAAATACACAATAATTCCTAAGATATTCTTCAGAGTATCTGTTTTTCTGAAAGTATTTCATTTTGAATTATCAAGACCTGAAAGATGACTTCCCACCAGAAGATCCAAAGATGGAAAAGCAATGATGCTGAAAGAAGTCACTGTGTTGGGAGAGCAAGGGCATCGTCATTGCACCATGAAATACTGCATGGCATCCGCCATAATCTCAGAGCTCACTTCCCTGTGTGTAACCCTGTATCATTTTATTATTATCAAGGAGAAATATAACTTTGCCTTTAGGCATCTTCACATCTTCTGAGGGAGAAATATATTAAATATATAAACAGATGAGGAATAAACTTTAGCATTGTAATACATTATGAATATATTGGAGGCATAAAGTCTATAATAAATGGGTAGAAGCAGTACATTTTATATTTAAAGAGTGCCTGGTAATACTTCATTCTGGCTGCACAATTTATAGGTGGAGTTATTTTCCTTTTTCTTCACTCAAAGGGTCCATTGATTTTCATGTTTTTTTAAAAAATTGGATGATGAGTTTATCAGCGCCTGTTTCGTTTTCTTTAAAAGTTGGATGATGAATTAATCATATTTCTCTATTATCAATTTTTCTTTTTTTTCCCCCCAAGGCAGAGAATGAGAGAAATAAGCTGATCTGTACATCTAGAGTCCTCTGATTTATAAACGTCATTATCCCTTGACAGTCCCTCTCATGAACCATGGACGCTGATAAGCACAGTATGAGAAAAGGGGAGAAAGAAATATTATTGCACATATGTATTAAGCAATTGGGTAGATATGGCACTTTACTGGTAGCTGGTCATCTAATAAAATAATATAGTCCTGCCTCCTTTGGAACTTAACAGTCAAAATTAAATTATATCAAGCTTTTCTTCTATGGTAAGTCCATAGGCAACCACATTTACATTTGTGTAAGAATGGAAGGGAGCAGCCACGTGGATAGTTCTGAGTGGTGGATGTTACAAAAGCTTTTATCATTGAACCTGCTTTTGCCTTAGCTCATATGTGATCCTGTCTGTTACTCTAATAACTAAGTCACAGCACTTCTATCAAAACAATAAAACAATTTTGGAAAGACCTAACTCATCGCAGAGAAAGTAACCACCACTTCAAGCAGATCCCACCTCAACTTCTCCCTAAATTATACTTCAGGCTGATATGTGTAGTCACTTCCCTGACAGATAAAAAGCAAACAGCTTCCCTTTCTGTCAAAGCTTTCACTCAGGCAAGGAAAACAACTGCTGTGGCTTCAAATTATTTATTTGATATGGCGCAGGAATAGGGTCAATAGGAGAGCAAAGCAAAAGGAAACGGTATTAGTTGAGTAGAGTAGTTGCTGATCCTTAAAAAGAGCTGGATGCCAAAATTTTTACACAATTTACCTCAAGACAATACGAAGACTCTCAGGCTTATTTTTAAAATAAATTTCTTATCTGAAAGGCCCGGGCAGAGAGGAAAAACACAAAGAGAAAACCCAAAGGATAAAAACAAAGTTTCATCAGAGTGATGATAATCCAAGTTGAGGCAGACCTGATATAATCCCTTCAATGTGTAGCTAAGGCAGTTTTTGCTTTGATCCAGGCATGGTGTCCGGAGGGCTGAAATTTCCTACTGGAAAGCAGTGGTTCTCAGTGTGTGGTCCCCAACCCAGCAGCCTCAGCATGACCTGGAAACTTGTTAGAAATGCAATTCTCAGGCTGCTCCCCTATTAGAAATTCCGGGGGTAGAGCCTAGCATCCTCTTTTTTAAAAGCCTCCCCAGGGTTCTGATGCGAGCAGAACTCTGAGAACCACTGGTTGAAAGCAGAGGTCAACCAACTTCTGCAAAAAGCCAGAGAGTAGATGCTTTCGATTTCAAAGTCCTGTTGTAACTACTCCAAAAGCTGCCAGAGGCACTATGTAAACTATTGGGCATGACGGTGTTCCAATAAAATTTTGTTCCAGAAACTTGTAGCCAGCTGGATTTAGCCGAGGGCCATTGCTGAGCCCTGCATAGGAAAGTGGCGGGAGGAGGGAGCAGCAGGTCCCTCACTCCTTCTCCCTCCTCTCCGTTACCCGTTTGTTGGTCCTGACACCTAGTGATGAGTCCAGATGGCACCGAAGTGCCTTCCACTTGAGAAGCGGGATGTGTGTGCACATCCCTGCTTCCACTGGAGAACTGTGCACAGCATGTGCTCATGCCATTTGGTAGTGGCTCTTAAGGCACAGAAAGGAAAGCAGTAGAAAGGGATGAAAACAAAGCCACCAGTTAGTCAGTAACACCCACGGCTAAGAAAGAAAGAGTGGTTGGTGGTCTATATTGTGTCATTTGTGTTTCACTTGCCCCAAATATATCCATTTTTAATGCTAAGACAGGTGGAGTCAACACAGGGTACAGTGGCCTCTATTCTCTTTCCTGGTTCCACAACAGACATTAGTAATCAATCATGGCACCCGCTCCCCCTGAGCCTGGCCATGGCCTTGGATTCCTTTTGTACACAGCCCTTCAGGAGGCTACTATTAATAGACAGGCACTGAACTTCACAGAAGATCTACTGTGCTTCCTTGGCAAAGCTACTGATGCTGGGCGGGCTTTATTAACATATAAATATGAAGCTGGGAAGTAGCTTAATGACACTAGGTCATTTTATGTAGTTTGTATCTTCCATAGTAGAACCCCGATAGAACAGGGTGTGGAACAATGTAGTTCTCATAAGATGGAGCCAGGCGAGGGGAGAAATTATCCAAGGCAGTAGGTGGTAACTTTACGTGCTAAATGTATATCTCCAATCTGTATCTTTTTCCTGGGCTCCAAACTCATATATCTAATTGCCTGCTTGATATTTTCACTACTTGCATGTTCAAGAGACACATCTCAAAAATTAAAACCCCATAGGGACTTCTTCATCCTGTTCAGATGAAATAGCAGGGATTGGATTTAACCACCAGCAGCAGCCCGACATTATACAACTAGCAAGCCAGACAAAATCTATGAACAAGTTTTCAGACGTTGGACATGTATTATATAATGTGTTTACTGTCTTGTTTCTCTCAACTAATATATTTGTTCCATGAGGAAAGGAATACTGTCTTTTGTTTTTACTGATGAAATTCCAGTGTCTAGAGCAATGGCAGGCATGTCACAGACCTCAACATATGTTTGTTGAGTGAATGGAGGAGGATGTGCTTGGCCAAGTGCCACAGCTGTAGTACATGCCATCTGTCACCAGAGGGCACCACAAGAGCATTAAGTTTTAAAGATGGAACCCAGAGACACTGAAACCCAGGTGCACACAGAGATGAGGACTTTTCAAGCCCAGGTCAAACCTAGTTAAACAAATCTAGTGGGTTTTTCAAACCCAGTAGAGCCTGAGTAGCAGGAGAAGTCAGGGATCAACCCGTGTTTTGCTCTGAGTGATCCTGAACGTCACTTCACTCGCTGGGCCTCAGTTTGCTCATTTTAAGTCAAGGGCCAGCCCTGGATTTGTTTTAACACTCTGATTCACTTCTGGCCCTTTTATTCCATGATTCTAATTCAAACAGGACCCCCTCCCACCTACCACATCTTTAATTTCATATTCAGGCTCAAAAGTAAGCCAATACATTTCCCCCTAGAATTGTATTTGAGCTCCCAGGATTCAGTTAACTACCCACAAGTTCAATAGAAAGACCCTTTTGTGTGAAGTTAGATTATATTAATGAGTGAGCTTGACTCAATTTATTTATTCCCACATCTATTTTTTTTTTTTTTGAATGAGGCACAGTAATACTTCTGGAAAGGAAAAAATGTTAATACCGCTCAGGGGACCCCAGGGCTCTAAGACAGCGTCAATTAAATGCTATCGTTTCTTTCTTTGTTATTACTTTGGGGAGGAAACTAATGTACAGCAATTTGAGACATATCCGATATTGCCTTCCAGAAAAGAGACCATTTAAATGTATTCATCTGAGGAAATGACTGAATTTCTTTTCTGCATGATAGAAGAGTTTAATTTTTTCTGAAAGAAGCAGCATTTCTAAAAGAGATCAAGGGAGGGCAGTAAAGAGTTGCATAGAGGTAGCCAATAAAGAATCTATAATAATAAAAGGGTAATATGCTAATGAGACTGGATGTCTTCTGGATGTCATTCCAGATGTCCTTCCTGACAAAGCCAGGGCCTGAGGGAAGCCAGCCCAGGTCCCGGGTGCCTGCTGGCAGCCGGAGAAGGGAAGCCCGGTCCCGGATGCCGGAAGGAAGCCGGTGCCGGCAATCAGGGGAAGGAAGGCCTACTCTTGCATGAATTTTCGTGCATCGAGCCTCTAGTCTGTACAATAAAGAATTATTTTTTAAGCTAATTTATTTTTGTTTTACTGTCCCCTAATACAATTATTCACCATTTTGTTGGTTTGAAAAAAAGTAAAGTGTCACCAAAGGGTTTATGGAAATTACTAGTAAGTTCAGTCATTGAGTTAGCATAGGACCTCAGAATGAAAAAAACTCCCCGGATTGCATGCTGCCATTGACTATAGCTTACTACCTTATGCAAGATAAATCTTTTTTTTCTTTTCATGATTAAATATTTAAGTGGCTTTAATGAAAGACGTTCTTTTTATGGGAGTAAATGTGCTCACTTCTATTTTAGGGTCATTTCTTTTCCAGTCCTGACAATTGACTTATTTCAGAATGTCTAATCCACATTCATGTCTCAGAGAATTTATTTCTCATTGAAACAAACAGATGTGAAAAGATATAGGTTGCCCTTCTTAGTACTGATTATTATTTTAAAGCAGAATCAACCTAGGGACTTGCTTTCTTTAATCTAACTCCATTGATGTATGTGGGTGTCTCTTGGGGGAGGGGAGAAGGTACCCATGCCATTTATATGCCATTTATTTGAAGAGCATTACATAAACACATCTGATTGTCTAATTCTCTGACAGAATAGAAGCTCAGGGTTTCTGGAATGAAGCAAGGCATTCATCCAAGCTAAGATCCTGACTGCATTCTCATACTATCTAATAATTTCCTTTGTAGCATTCATCAAAACTGTAATTACGTAAGGATTTGTGGGTTTTGTTCTCTAGCTTCCCCACCTAGACCTGTACCACACCCTCGTGCCCTTTCAAACCTCTTCCCATTTATGGTTGTATTCCTGGCAATGCACACAATGCCTGTTCATATGGTAGGGCCTCAGTAAATATTTGTGAGTGAATACATAAATTCTACTAGATTATAAACTCCAAGCACAAGAATGGTCTCACAAATCCAAAGTATTTAGCACATAGCGTGACAGAGCATATAAATCTAATAAATGTTTCTTGAATAAAGAGTTGTCTAACTTATTTATTCTCTCTACAGAATGCCACAGTCAACAAAACAGGTTTCATGCTATCATGAAAACATTCTAGTAGGAGGCAAGGGAGCAGAGGTAACAAACCTACATGCATGAATAATTAAGTAATTGAAATGTCAGACCGTGGTACGTGTGCTTATACTCTTACAACAGGTCAAGAAAGCCTGCCTTGGGAAGCTGACAGCCAGGAGCAGAGCTGACGGCGCCATTCTCTGAAGAGCACAGAAGAGCCTCCCGGGCAAGGGAATAGCTTGTGCCAAGGCCCTGCGCAGGCGTTTGGCAAGTTCAAAAGGTCAGTGAGGCCAGAGGAATCACTGAAGGTGGACATGGCCATCCACCCCTGCCACCTCCGCGATGGAAACTGAAGAAAAGCGGCTCGGACAGCATGACATGAGGAATTCAGTGACAGCACAATCATCTAGTAGCAAACACAAAGGAATCCTGTCCCAAGCACCCAAAGGCATGGTGTTCAATACTCGCACCGTCTGGCTTTGAAGCATTAAATGAAGAATCCCTCATCAAAACTTAGGGAAATGTTATGATTATAATGTTAACTGCACTATCAGGATACAAAATTGCTTAGACAGAATACGTGCAACCAACCAAGGACTACGCAAAGAAATAAGACAATGTGCATGCTCATTTCTTAAAGCATCGTTTAACAAATATTTAGCGAATGTCTTCTGGTGCTGGGCATCATTCTTGGTGCCGGGGTTACAACAGTGAACAAAACAGAAAAACACCTGTCCTTGTGGTGCGTCTGTATATTACCAAAAAAGAGATAGCCAAAAAGTAAAAATTACACAGAGGATGGGACCATTCAGCTGTGACAAAGGCTACAAATGAAAGCTGTGAGGATCAACTTGGATGCCTTCCCTGGTCACCTTCACAAATTATCTGTCAGCCAACCAACAGAGCAAACATGAACAGAGGTTTCCTTTAAGCAGTGAAACTATGAAACAATTTTCTTTTCTTTTCCTGCATTTTTTTAATTTCTTTTGCAATGAGGATGTTATTTTACTTATGTAATCAAATTAACAAATTTGTTAAATAATACGGAAAGCCCTAACCGGTTTTGCTCAGCGGATAGAGCATCGGCCTATGGGCTGAAAGGTCCCAGGTTTGATTCCAGTCAAGGGCATGTACTTTGGTTGGGGCGCATCCCCAGTAGGAGGTGTACAGGAGGCAGCTGATCGATGTTTCTCTCTCATCGATGTTTCTAACTCCCTATCCCTCTCCCTTCCTCTCTGTAAAAAATCAATAAAATATATTTTTAAAAAGTTTCTTCAATGTAAGTTTCTATTTTTTTAAAAAAAAAGACATTTCTGTGATTCTATCGCAGAGAAGCAGCAAGAAGTGCTTTCAGGAGTTGATCCACCTGTTATGGGGACGTTAGTGGACCTCAGCAGAATGAAGCTCGTTATTTCATTTATTGATATTTTTATTGATTTTAGAGAGAGAAACAGAGAAAGAAATATCAATTTGTTGTTCTACTTGTTTATGCACCCTTTGGTTGATTTTTGTATGCGCTCTGGCTGAGGATCAAACCTGCAACCTTGGCCTGTCTAACCAACTGAGCTACCCAGCCAGAACCAGGGGCTCCTTATTTTAAAAACCTTCTTGATCACATTTCAAACTCAGAGTCAAAACACTTGACTGCCGCAAAACCAACTGTGGAAATGGGATCAATAGTGACTCCAATCACGTCAGCAGGACGTAGGGCAGATTATCGCTCCCATGTCTGAGAGAGAGGGATGTCAGGGTTACAGTCCTCTGCATCGGGAAAACCAGCGTGTCCCATGACGTCAAATCCACCTCCCGCCAGCACCTGACACTGAGGAACAAAACAAGTGAAGGAACGGGACCAGCCCACCGTTTACTTAACCCGCACAATCTGCAGGCAGCAATGTTAGTATGAGGTCTGAAGGGAGAACACCCAGAGCCCTAAGTAAACGGGAAGAAACAGGCTACTTAATTTGATCAAAACCACACAGAAGTGCTATTTTCTTTGTCTCTGTTAATGCACAGACACATTTCTGGATAAAAATTAATATAACCACTAGAACAACGGGGAGGGGGTTTGGGGGGAGTCAATACATTGCCAAAACAGATAAAATGGCTGTACTAAACCTGACTACACTGTAAATTAACTTTGCCTACATTTTCTGTCTCTCTTTACTTCCCCCTCCTATTTTAGAAATTCAATTTTTTAAAAAAATGTCATAATAAGTAGCATTCAGCAATTCTCAAGGAAAAGCATCTCTTGCTATTTTCCCAGGCTTCCTTCTCTTTCCTAGAAAGACAAAAGAAAAGAAAAGAGAAAGAAAAAAAGAACGGCAACAAGGAGACTGTTCTGCGCTGTTGTACATCCTGCGATGCTGATGTAACGGGCCGGGCCGGGGGCGCCCTGCCTGGCTGCCCGCGGACAGCGGCAAGCAGCTCACGGCCAAGTCACAGCTGAGCACACGCTGCTGCCACAAAGGCCACCGAGGAGGCAGCCTTCAGAGGCTGACGGAGCCTCCCGACCCCGCGAAAGAGCAGGAGGCCCTGGGGCCAATGGAGGCAGAGGCTTCCAGCATTCCCAGCCTCTCCGCTTGGGCATCGTGCAGACAGGGAGGGGAATGGCCCCTGGGGCGCCCTCGGAAGTGCACACTGGGGAAAGGGGCATGTTTAACATCAGGAGCGAGAGGCAAGTGCCAAGACACCGAGTGAAGTCAGGAAGGAGGTGGAGGGACAGAGTAAGAAGGGAAATGCAGGGTGACGTGGCCACGCCAGAACTGAGGCTTGTTACCTACCTCTCAGGCTTCCAGGGATCCACGTGTAAGAATATCCCTCACAGCGTTAGGCACAATGGCAAAGCATTGGGGACAACCTCGATTTAGAAAGTTAAGCACATGGGTAAGCTATTGGTTATATGATTCTTTCAACTGCTGTGCCGGTGGTGCCCCATGTGTTGTTCGAGGACATTCGCTACCCAACTCCCTCAAGAGACCGCGCCAACCAGTCTCCCTCGGCTGTGCGCGCAGTGGGCTGTACTCAGCTGGGTGACCTGCTCTCACCCCCCTGCCTGGTCACATCCCTCCTTTCCTACAGTGACTCCGATTTCCATGTCTCCTCAAAACACCATGCTGCAAAGTGTGGTTCCTAATCCCTCAGCTGCCTTCCCTCCTCCACACACCTCGGGAGGGAGTGGGGCCCCCCCGAATCTGACAGCTGGTGGTGGGGAGGGACCAGTGAAGGAGGTGGGGCACGTCATTTGGAATCCATGCACTATTTGGCTATTTCAGAACCAGACTACAACAGGGGTTCCCTCTCCGGAAAAGCTGTCTGTGTGGAGGGCAGAACCCCCACTGAGGAATAAGGGTTGGTCCAGAGGGATTCAAAGCAGCTGCTTGATGGTAATGATCTGGCTGTGTTATTTTTAATAATCTAGCAATATATTGAAAGCAAAGAATGAGAAAGCACCTGACTTATACAAGGGCTTGTCATGCGGTCAGAGGTATCCACTTCCTCGACATTGTAATATTAAATGTCCCTTTATTTTGTCTCTGGGAAATTTTTAGATCAGTGAGAAGAACGCCTTTCTTTGTAAAGTGGGAAAAATGTGGTTATGAAGGGGCAGTAGAAGAAAAACTGGCTCGATGCTTTCATCATAGGTGCTTCCCTCGATAGATAAATTTTGGAAAGAGTACACCTGGGAAATCCCTGTAAGCATTATCTGGGGCATGTAACTATATTGTCTTCAAGCAAAAAAATCAAACCATTTCTTGGGTTTTGGGGCCAGGCCCGATTTTTTATTACAAATCATAAAGGTCTTTTCATGATTACCCCCCACACCAAAGAGTTTCTCCATTTGCATCATAAGCCAGATTTTCAAACCTCTCCTCCAAATATGATAGTGCAAACCACTATTTAATTATGTATTCAAGATCTTCAAAGGGAAGTACAATCAAAGGGAAGCATGTTTGCAGAACTTTGATAATGAAAGAGACACGGTGGAGCTGATTAAGTCTGCCTTGAAGACCTGCATCGGAAAGCAGGTAGGACAAAAACCCTGCTGCCAAATTACTGTTGTTCTTTCCGTGATGATGACTTAATAACAGCAAGCAGCACCGGGAAATGATAGCCAAATCCCTCTCACTGATATTATAAAAATACTCTTTAGAGTGCTGCTGGAGTTCTTTCATTACAACCTACCAGCTTTTAATCAGCAACAACTTTAAAAATTTTGGAAATATAAATGGGTGGTTTTGATTGATTTTGCATGACATTGGGTCATCACAACCACACACACAGAAGAAAGTTTTATGTTTTCCTCCTACAACTTCAAAGGAAAGCATGAAAGGACTAGTGTCCTTTCCCCAGGGGAGTGTGGCTTATAGTCACATAGCTTTCAGCTACCCAGTGCTGAAGTAATATATGAAAGAAAGGAAAGTTTTCTCCAGGACCATCTAAATAGAATGATGAGAATGCCTTAAAGAGATGTTGAAAATGAAAGAAGCTATGCTCAAAAAGATTATTCATTTTAAAGGCTCAGGAAAAAAAAAAAACTGAAAATGGCTGTGGGAAATTAAGAATGATTCATACAGATCTTGAACTTGGCCTCTGGGGAGAACAAATATATTCTACCCTGTGCTTATAGCATCCAATCCCCATCACCTCCCTAAGAAAGCCTGTAATGAAAGCCGATTACCTCACAACATGCCACTAGAAAGAATGACCCATCTACTTTCCACTGCTTACTGAGGTACAAGAGGTTACCATGGTCCAGGCAGCCCCATCACAAGCAATGCCAAACATGCAGTGAATGAATGGAGATTACATAAAGGCGCTGGGGAGGTGCTATAGGACAGCCAAAGGTTCCTTGTTATAGAGCAACATAACAGCCTGCCTCAATGGTGAGTGTAGCAAGACAGCAAGAAAGTTCAAGAAAGTATAATTAAGTTGTGTTCTATGTAAAATTTCATAAGCTACCTAAAAAATTAAGAAATAGGTTATGACACTTAAGTAAAAAAGGCATTTTAAAGAATAAGAAGAGTGTAAAGAAAACATTGCCCAAGCCACATCCTGTAAGAAATACAGCCACTGTGGTGTCAATTACTTTGACTTGTTTTGTTTTTTGTTTGGGTTTTTAGCTTGGAAATTATCTTGAACCAACTTTTTCACATTTTACTTTTTAATATGTACGTATTTGTATATATATGGATACCTATATGCTAGTTTTTTTCCTGAACTACATGACAGTTAGTTGCAAATATCATGCCCTTTCCCCCTAAATATTTCAGCATGTGTTCCAAGAACAAAGACATTGTCTTACCACACACGATTATTAAATTCAGGAGGCTTTATGTAAATGCAATATTAAACAATGTACAGTTTATTTTCAATATTCATCAATTATCTAAAAAATGTCCTTTATGGAAATTTTTGTCCCAATCCAGGAATTTGCATTGCATTTACTTGTCAGGCCTCTTCAGGCTCCTTTAATCTAAAATAATTCCTTACTCCTTCTTTTTCTTCAATGATATTAACCTTTTCAAAAATTATTTGCCATTCGTTTTATAACATGCCCCTTCAATGGGTCTGATATTTCCGTAAGTGTATGTTTATGTTTATTTTACACATTTTAGGCAGTAATATGTCATTAGTTCTATCACAACAGGAAGCTCAACTGTTTCTTTGTGATTTTAACTGTAAAAACTTGGTTAAGGTGGCATCTGCCAGGTTTTCAACTAGAGTGTTACTGTTTTAATTTTTGCTATTAATTTTTAACCTTTAGGAAGATACTTCGAGATAATGTAATATACTGTTCTCATCAAACTGATGCCGGTGTAATAGCCTGGGTATTATTTAATAGCAAAGGAGGAAAGACCAGATAGACGCATGCCCAGTAAGGTCTGAGTGAAGTGGGAAAATACTTGTTGGTGAATCACACCCAGAAACAGGTAATTGGCAGGATGGACGTGGCCACTGCAAACTGGTGAAATGAAAATATATAAAAACTTCCAGACAAAGGAGCCACTCCCTCATGGCTCCAGAGCACCTGGCTCCTGATACTCCTGACGAAGGGGCAGGCTCCGCTGTGGCCACATGGCTCATGGCCTCGTGGGGCTCCACACCTGGACTCACAGACTTGAATTTGGCCTGAATGCTGAGCCACAGCCGGCTGCCACATGGAACAGAAACTGGGCACTGGGCTTGTTTCTGGCTTTGCCGAACTCCCAGCTGCGCCTTTTCCAGGCTGGCTTAAGGGGCAAGGCACTTTGGAACCTGAGAAATGTAACTCCATGCCAATCAAATCTCCACCTCCCACCCTCTTGTGCAAGTCTTGGAAAATTCCTTCTCTGAAGATATTGCAAGAACCTTTCTCCCACTGGTTGTCTGGGAAGTCTGACCTATTAATTCCTCCGGCATCAAGACTTTCACCCAAGTTTTAGCACCCATTGATGATAATCGCTTAAAACAATTAGTATGGGATGTTTGAAAAATCACTTCAGTATCTTTTGTAAAGGCAATATTATTAGGAACTAAAAATGAGTTTTGAGTTTTGTCATGAAACAGAATTTTTGGACTGGAACCTGGATTCTTTGTCTACCAGAGTCGAAGAATGAATCCACAGACAGAGGTTAGTACAGCAAAGGTAGAGATTTACTGAAGAACAAGTACAGACTCCCACGTGGGGAGGGGGAAAGGGTCCCACCGACTTCCTGTTTCCGTGGTTTATAAAGGCTCTAGTTCCTGTGTCTTGATATCCCCTCTGATTGGTCAATATTCCCTTTCGAATTGGCTTCTATTAGTGACTCCTGAGCCCCTCCTCCTCCCTCATTGTCCTCCTAGTCCTCCTGGGCCTTCTTCCTTCTCCTCTACTTTGTAAATGTAGACCTTTTTGGCTACTTCCAGTTCCCTTGTTTTCTAGAAATATACCTGCTGCTGCTCCCTTGTCTCATGGAAATGTACCTTCTCCCCGTCTGTAGCCCTATGTTGTTTTTTCCCCGTGGACCCCAATTCTAAAAATTCCCTACATCTGCCTCTGTTCCCCTAAAATTCCTGTTTCAGTCATTTCTCATGTTTATGTTTTTAGATGTATGGAGAGATAGATACCTGTGTAGTTGGGTCAAGCCTGCAATTTAACTGATTTCTTAAGACATACAGAAATCTTTCTCTCCTCCTGGCATTTTGAGTGAAAAGCCTTCCTCCCATGTGACTATTTAATGTGTGCATAAGGGCATGCGCATGCAGCAATTATGTATTGCTTCCTAAGGAAGTTCTTCAGCATACTACTATGTAGGATATATTGGTGTGTTTTTCACAATGCAAGTCTTTTTTTCGTGCAATTGTAGGATTTTTACCCTTGCAATCAAAAGGATTGGCGAGTGGATGTCCAAGGAATCGCTCCTCTTTTAATATCAGATGCTCTGAGGGCCCAGAACCAGTGCTGAAACTGGAAAACCGTTCCATAAACTGGAGTAATCAGATACATAGACACGAAGCTTGGATCTTGCATTAAATGGATGCGCGATAGACCATGTTAAACGGAAAATTCACTGAACTTTATTAAATATATAATGAGTTCTTAAAAATAAAAGCTTTCTAGCCCAGCCAGTTTGGCTCAGTGAGTAGAACATCATTCTGTGTGCTGAAGGGGCCAGTGTTTGATTCTGGTCAAGGGCATGTCCCTCGGTTGCAGGCTTGATCTCCAGCTCCGGTCTGGGCGCCTACAGGAGGCAACCAAACCCATCGATGTGTCTCTCTCACATTGATGGTTCTCTCTGTCTCTCCCCCTCCCTTCCACTCTCTCTAAAAAGCAATAGGAAAATATCCTCGGGTGAGAATTATCCAAAAAATAAATAAAAGCTTTCTAGCAGCGTGTTGAAAGTAATAATGCAGTAATACGTAAAAATCAACGTTGAAAAAAAAGCCTCTTATACTTGAAAAGTTCCATTTTACTTACTCTAAAGTAATAGAGAAGTGGATAAATCCTTTCTTGTGTAATTCTTAAATTATGTCTTGGTCAGGAAGAAATACCCGGAAGTTTAATTTTAATAGAAGCAGGTCAAGACATCATGTGGCCTCAGTGTTGGTTGTGTTATTTTCCATTGGTGGGTGACAATCAGGTGAGTTTGCCCATAAGGAAGCAAGTAGCCAGGTGAGTGTTGATTACAAGAACAGGCAGATTTCAACAGGATCAAGAGGCAGAGAGGCGGTTGTGTCTACTAAGTAAACACAACGATTTTAAATACTAACAGGCCGTCTGGGAAAAAATTAACTCAATTGTGAAACACATAACAAAAAAAAAAAGGTTTTGGTTGAAGAGTTTATCTGTTGCCCTGTGAACCTGATGAATTATACATCGATGTGGAAAGTGCTGAAAGCTGCAAACTTGAGCTTGAAGTCAGAGGCTAGGGTTTGAGTTACAGCTTCTTTCCTTAATTAGGTATATCCCTTAAGCAGGCTACTTCATCTTTCTCAGTCAACTCTGCCCATAGACATTTATTTGATAAATAAATGTACGGACCCACTTTCCTTTTCTGTAAAATAATTCTTGAACGTATGAGTAACTTAAACATTGTGGCTTCTAAACAGAGGATCCCCCTGTTTAATCTTCGATGGCTTATTATTCTCAACTGAAGACGAATAGCTTCTTAAATATATTCTTATTGAAAAGATCATGTTTTGCTTCTAAAGCATAAAGATTCCAAATGAAAGATTTTAGTTTTCCCTGGTGTAGCAAATATATCCATTAAAATATAATAATGAATAAATGGTATTTTTAAAATTTTCAGTGACATTTTTAATTTTCCAAGGATTTTAATATACATAGATTCTAAACTTAATGATACTAACCTTTTGCAAACAAATACAGGGTTGTAAGAAACCACATATATTTCAGCTAAAGGTTCCAGCTAGACTTCAAGAGAAAAGGTGATGATTAATGAATTTCCAGGTGAAGAGAAACCACCTCAGGCTGCTGCGATTGTCCTTTAACACCACAGGGCAGTCATTTGAGGGATTAACAGGAAAAATGACAAATGAGTTGTTGAAAAGGTGTCTTCACTGGGACCCCTCTGCCTCAACTCGAGCATTAAGACACTCTTGGATTAGCAAGTGTACCCAGACCTCTCACCATTGAGAAGGTGCCAGGCAAACAGGTAGTAAATCCTGCAAATGCTTTCCAGGGATTGGGTTCCAAATTGCCTCTAGCGGTTGGCACAGCCAATAAGCTTAAAGCTAACTTAATGTCAGGTATATCTCTGTTCAGTGTGCTGCCAAAACTGATTAGCTAAGGGCTGTACATGTATGTATTCTTGATTACCTTGCAAACCTGGAAATGGAAAAAATAATACAAGCCATTGCTGGGTATGCTTTTGATAGACTAGATTTCTTTAACAAGGCAACAAAACATTTTATATAACTGCAGAAAGACCTCTTTAAGAGGTAAGTATCTAACCAGCTTGCATTGGCCATCCTGAAAAATACTGTACATTAAATGACTTTTCCCCCCACAACTTCTTCCGATGTTAACAATGAAAGCAGAGTCTCATAGATTTTATTTAGCAAGCAGGTCCAGAAACAGTCACATCACCTCTACTGTTAGCCCAATGAAGTCCCATCTTCCTTCTTGTGGCATAAAGCTCACTGCATAGAAGAATCACACGAGGCAGATGTGACAATATTCTTTTTATTTCTTTTGAATTGGAGTTGACTATTTCTTTTTTTAGTTTTATTTTTCAGTTATTTATATTGAATATTATTTTGTATTTGTTTCAGGTGCACAACACAGTGGCTAAACAATCATATGCTTTACAAAGTGTTCACCCCTGCCCCATATTTCCAATACCAACCTAGCATCATACATAGTTATTATAATATTACTGACTATATTCTCTATGCTGTAACTTACATCCCCGTGACTGTTTGTAACTACCAACCAGTGCTTCTTAATCCCTCCACCTTCTCCCAACCCCTCTCCCCTCTGGCAAATCAATTTCTGTATCTATGAACCTGCTTCAATTTTGTTTGTTTGTTTGTTTGTTTGTTTACATTGCACATAACAGTGAAATCATAGCGTTTGTCTTTCTCTGACTGACTCATTCAGATGTGACAATATTCAAGAGGCAGGATTCAGCTCATCTTTTAAGAGTCTAGAGCAGGGGTGGGCAAACTTTTTGACTCGAGGGCCACAATGGGTTCTTAAACTGGACTGGAGGGCCGGAACAAAAGCATGGATGGAGTGTTTGTGTGAACTAATATAAATTCAAAATAAACATCATTACATAAAAGGGTACGGTCTTTTTTTTTTTTTTTTAGTTTTTATTCATTTCAAACGGGCCGTAGTTTGCCCACAGCTGGTCTAGAGTAATAGAATTTTCTGAGGGGCTGGACACAGATCAGATGGTATCCTAGGACTAGGCACCACCAGGAGGGCTGCTGAATTTACGAAGATTTCCCCCCATCATTCAAGATGGGAGATGGCTGTTCAAGTTAGCCAAACCATTCGTAATATGTGAGAATATTAGTATTAGAAAAGGAAAGAATTCATTTGAATAGACATTTCCTAGTATATATTAGTAGGTATGTTTTGCCCCTAAATCTCTACCCACCTAAACCAGTGGTTCTTCTTAAGGTCTCTTTCCCGTGTCCCTCACCTTTACTCCCATTCCTTCCTATCAATGTGTGGCTAAATGTTGAAACAAAACTGGTTTGAAAGTATCAATTCAAATAATCCAAACTAGGTATATTTTATAAATTTGCCAAAGCACTAGCAATAAGCAGAAGCAAATCAAGACAAGTTTTACTGTGGACAGAATTTAAATAATTGAGCATAACCTGAAATAAACCACAAAAAAATAATAGTAACAGCTCTGATTATAGAATTGAAACATTTCTTTAACGACTGATAATGTACCTAAATGTTACTGAAACTTTCAGACCATTTATTTCTACTTTAAGATAAAAGTAAACTGAACACAAAAAGGTAGCATTAAAAAGTTTTTATTGTAGAATAATGTGGGAAGGACCCTAAATGTTCACTCCGCAAGTCCCCAAAAGATGCAGAAATTCCCTCCACAGTCATCCTGCAAGCCCAAGTGTGTTCACCTCCGGTGCTAGGACTCGTTGTCTGAGTCACCTCCCGCCATCTTTGGCTTTCAGCAATTTTCCTGACACGGCGCAAGCCTGTTTTCTTAAAACATTTGTCCATTAAGCATAAAAATATATAAATACAGGATGTAGTCATCTGACAATACTGACCTTAAATAGAATTGCGGGTAGGATCATTTCTAAATGATATAATTTTATAAAAATAAATCTTTACTTTGTTTCAGTATTCTCACGTCTAAAACATACTAATTTATTTTTAAACCTAAAAATTTAAAAAAAGGTTTACCTAACAAATATTGATAGTTTCTTAGATCTAATATTTTAATTTTATAATATTCACATCTTGGCCCTCTGGAAATTAAGATGAAACCAACAAGTCATTTTTTACGTGAAGTCAAACCAGTCACTAGGATAATGAGTTTCACTTTCCTCACTGATTGATTAAAGCTCCTGACTGTATGTATTCTCCAGCAAACCAATGTACTGGGGGTACTGGGGTGTACAATCATCTCTTCCCTTAAATTCCTCAGCCTCATCCTCTTCTCTTCCCCTTTAATCCTCCCAGTGAGCCTGGAAACAAGCAACAGCTGGAGAGAAGCTGTTGAGAAGCCAACAACCATGGAAGAACCCTAAAATCAACCCCATGGAATGAAAGCTCATTTTTATCCTCTCTCCGAACACTGTGACAAAGAAAATGCCACTGCTGCATCCCCATACACTTCTTTGGGAAATAATCGCACCTTTCAATTCATTTCAACAGTTATTTACCAAGTGTCAGACCCTGGACTAGGACCCAGGCCTTGTGCTAGCACTGCAGTTACAGTCCGTATAACGTGACATTCTCTCATTAAAAGTTAGCAGCACTGCTCTATCCAGTTTGGCTCAGTGGATAGAGCGTCAGCCTGCAGACCAAAGGGTCCCGGGTTCAATTCTGGTCGAGGGCACGTGCCTTGGTTGCAGGCTCTTCCTCGGGCCTGAAGCCTGGTCAGGGCTCATCCAGGAGGCAACCAATCGATGTGTTTCTCTCACATCGATGTTTCTGTCTTTCCCTCTCTCTTCCATTCTCCCTAAAAAATCAGTGGAAAAAGTATCCTCGGGTGAGGATATAAAAAAAAGAAAAAGAAAAAAAGCCGGTAGTACTGAAGAGCACTCCCCTTCATGCACAGAGTGAAGACAGCTCGATGCCACGTGTCTGGTGATGTTTCATAGACTCAGAGATGACCCGAGTGAGAAATCCGCGTTTTCCCAAGAGGACGCAGTGCATGTAAATAAGGTTAACCTCAGTTTACACATGAGATTTAAACAGTTTGAACTTCAGTTTACACATGGGGTTTTAATAAGAGTGAATCAATCAAACCTTAAATTATCTTTTGAAAAATAATTCATCACACTTCAGAAGAAGTCGTTTCCTTGACTATAAAAAACGGCATTGTCACAAGAGTATAAATTAGATATAATCATATAAACTGGAAGACAGAAAATGTGTATCTAAACATCATTCTAGTGGGCCGTTTATACATATTTATTGTAACAAAGATTTGGAATATTAAAAATATCTTCATTTGGGCATCATTAAAAAAGAAAGCAAAGAAAGGAATTCTGTTTGCCCGCTCAGTAACTCACAAAGATTTACATAACAAGTCCCACCAACTGATCGCAGAAACAGAGCGCTGTTACATTTTCTATGAACACCAGTTGTGAAATACTATAGATTGTGCTTTAGATAATAATGTTTGAGGCAATCTACATAGGAATTATGATCAAGATTCATAATTGCACAAATTTGAAAGGACTTACACAACTCATTGCAAATTACACTGCTGTCATAACTCACAAAGTAGTAATTATAGTATTTTACAAATTTCTTACTGTCTAGGGCTGCAAATTCTTTAGCTAAGCCATACAAACTTTTTGGCTGCAAATCTTCAATGTCATAAGTCTGGGTCAGGGTGTACTCCAGCTGCCAGTTGGATTCTCCTTTTAGATTAGCATCTGTCAGGTTCAAGTAAAACTGCAACATATCCTACAGTTAAAAACGGTAAAAAAGCCTGGTTCATTCGGGGGCATATAAAACACTGTGCAAAGAGTCCTTACTAGGATTAATGTGACACTCCTAATTTCAAGTTGTAGTCATTAAAAAAGCGAGAATTGATTTTGGAGAAAGAGTCCAAATAGAAGAAATATATTACTTTTTCACTTTAAAAAGAAATGAAAGAACATAATCCAAATTAATATAAACTACATACAGAGATGTACAAAATAAAAAGCCTTCAATTCACACACGTCCAAAGTGGCCACCACTAATAATATTACACATATCAGTGGTGTGCTGGAGGCGGCTGTAACCAGCTCACAAGAGCCGATTGTCAAATTTTCAGGAATCCTGCCAGTTAGTTGATATTACTTTGGCAGCTTGAAATTGGCCATGATGGGAGTATTTACATCATGGAAATCAGCAAACACTGTAAATCAAAGCATGTGCATTTTTTTCTGAGTGAGCAGGTTGTTAAACATTTACCAACCCTCTCGTGTTGTTTGCGTTGTTCTAGAGTTTATGTACAAAACAAATATAAGTATTTAGAAAATATACACCTATCTCCTATTTTTTGGCTTTTTAAACAAATGAGGTCATACTATACAAACTTTTGGACTTTTAAAAAGTATTGAGTGCCGCCGAAGCCGGTTTGGCTCAGTGGATAGAGCGTCAGCCTGCGGACTGAAGGGTGCCGGGTTCGATTCCGGTCAAGGGCATGTACCTGGGTTGCGGGCACATCCCCGGTGGGAGATGTGCAGGAGGCAGCTGATCGATGTTTCTCTCTCATCGATGTTTCTAACTCTCTATCTCTCTCCCTTCTTCTCTGTAAAAACTCAATAAAATATATATTTAAAAAAAAAGTATTGAGTGCTATATCAGGGACATCATTCTATGTTAGTACATATATACAGACACAGAGATCCATATATGAGTGAGGTTCAGATCCAAAAATAGGCAACTAATAGTTGTAAAAAGATTCCTTTGAACTAATTTATCTGCCAATTGTCTTATTTCCTCATTCAATCTAATGTTTATGGATTAAACCAGATTTCCTCTGCCCTACCTCTTTTATAAAAACATATTCTAGGAAATAAAAGGACTACCTCCTATTAAGTTTATCTAGGAAAAATATATATAGTTACAACAATAGACACTATAATTGAGTTCTTTCCCAATTAATTTGTTGAAAGGAGTACTACCCATAAACTAAGTGCTCAGTCTTTCTATACTAAATTTATCTACAACAGAGTCACGTACAAGCTCCAGAGAACTTTTATCACAAAAATAAATGTTCAGCTCAACTTACTTCCTTTACAAATTGCTTTTCCCGACATTTATTGAGCACTTAAGAGGAGCCAAGCATTTCCTTAGTGCTTTATATATATAATCCTCACAGCAACTCAGTGAAGGCAGTAATATTTTAATCCCCATTTTACAAAAGGATAGACTCAGACAGAGAAGTTAGGTGATACAGCTCATGAGACAGAATGGGTTCAGAACCTGTACTCTCCTTCATAACTTTATTCTAAAGAAGGGTCATTAATAACAAATAAGACTTAGTGAAAAGTTTCAACACATATACAAGTCCACAGATGAGACACTGCCTAATGAACCTTCATCTAACTCAGTGGTTCTCAACCTGGGCTGCACATTAGAATCACCTGGGAATCTTTTTAAAATCCTGATTTCTGGGCCTCATCCTCCGGAAATTCTGTTTCTTTGTTACTAATGTTCTGGCCCCCATCCCATAACAAAGAAACAGAATTTCCAGAAGATGAGGCCTAGAAATCAGGATTTTAAAAAGATTCCCAGGTGATTCTAATGTGCAGCCAAGGTTGAGAACCACTGGTCTAACTGAATGTGAACTCTTCAGAAGTTTTAGAGAAACAGCCTCCCAAAGGCTGACCTCATGAGCCCACACTTACAAATGCTGACCTTCCAAATATAAAAAGGAAGACACTGGAGTTTTATATAAAACACAGCGCACACAGCTATGCTGAAAACATTCAACTCAACTACTGAAAGTTACGAAGACATGTATAAGTATGGGGTCAATTCTAAAATTGTACCAACTTACCAGTAACTTATAATCATGAGGATCATACTGAAATAGTCTGACTCCAGGGTTGTTGGTCTCTTTCTCTAAAGCGCCCTTCACTGGGGTAACAGCAGGAGCCACAAACGCAGAATTTATTGGACTTCCTGGACAAAACATGTGCACATAAAAAATATTTGTTTAGAGACTGAGTTTAACTATATTGAAAATATGAACAAGTTCCAGGTTAAGAAATTAATAGATATAATAGCCCAAAAATATATGATCTTTAATGATTCCTGACTTGAAACATCTGTCAGAAACACTTTTGAGAAAATAGAAACATTTTATTATGGGTTGGTATTAAAAGATAGCAAAGAATTATCATTAATTTTGTTAGATAAATTAAAGGTATTATGATTATGTAAGTGACTCACGTATTTTAGCAATCTATCGAGAAGCATGTAGGGCTAAAACATCTGATGTTAAGATTCACTTTCAGATAATTCAGGAAAAAAATTTTAAAAATGGATAGGTAAAGCAAATGTGGCAAAATCTTGATAGATGTTAAAATAAATGATGGTACATGAGTTTGTTTTACCATTCTCTCTGCTTTCGGCTATTTAACATTTTTCATAATAAAAAATTCAAGTTATTACAAGTATGCACACATGTCCTGTACCTCTACCTGAAACAATATTCCAATGATTACATAATAAATATTTAAGTGTCACCATGTTTTATACATACCATAGAACTAAATTTCTGAGTAAAAAAACTATCAACTTCTAAAAGATCATCATTTTTACCAAGACCACCCATTCCAAATAAAAGAGGTAAAGCATTTCAAAAATTTTCCCCAATTACTGAAAAAAACACATATTGATTTTTCTCTACACTGACTACTATAAAATCAGAAGTCTTGTTTGTTAACTCTTGAGTTTTCTACCCTCGTGCAGAAATAATTTTTTAAAATAGGTCATCATTGTTCAGTTTGATGCTAGAGTTTCTTCTGTGTTTTTTTTTCTTTTAATGCTGAGTCATTAACAATGCATGTAAGTACTTAAAAGAGTTTATTATGTTTTACTTTAAACCAATGGTAAATTGTCCTTTGCTTTTTATATTAAGTAAAATCTGGTGCTGGATTTAATGAAACATTTAATTTGCTAACTCAGTAACATTACCGGCATTTCGATGCTTTGCTTTAGCATCTTGGATTGGGCGATACAAACAAAATGTCAAATTACTGTTACAGGGCAGTAAGGAGCTAGGAAAATCCAGAGCAAGTGACTAGGGAACCTGAGGCAGGAGAGTTAAAACAAGGCTGAACAGTGTGAGCAATTTGCAACCAGCTTGTAAATAACAAGCCATTATCTTCCCCAGCCAAGGACACGTGAGAGCAAATGGTTAAAATCCTCCCTAAGGAGAGAGTGCGGAAAAGGAGTGGGGAAGAGGAAAGGAAGGAAAGGCAGTTTTTACCCCCTAAGCAGAGCAGCCAGCAGCCTCAAGGCTTGGCAAGTTAAAGTTGCCAGGTGCTTCTCATGAATTCTGGGACGGACACAACAAGGTAGAAAGGGACCTTGAGAATGAATCTGTACCAAAATATTCAGCAGAGGGATGCCGAAACCTATAGACAGGAGGGTATATAATGCCTCGGACCCCCACCCCGTTCACTCTTCAGATTAGCTGGGACCCATCTGCGCTTCCTAAGCCAGATGCCTAGATTTGCTTGCCTTGCTTCTTTAATAAAGGTGCATGCTTTGATTGCTTTAATAAAATTGGCTTCATTACAATGCAATCAAGGCCTCTTGTATAAATGCATTTGTGTGAAAAGACGAGAATCGAGGTTGGGGACAGCCCTCTCCCTCTGACCCAGAGGGCTGTCTGATATCTGTAAGAGGTGCTTCTAAACATTACCTTTTTCATCTGAAAGAACCATGATGCTGTCTTTGTGAGTGTGTCCATAAAATTGTCCTGCAATGACATTGCTGTACTTTCTAAAAATACCTATCAGTTTCTCATTATACAGTTCTCTCATGGCTGTAGTGCCCATTGAATAGGGCAGATAGCCCACTGGGATATGTGCTATGATGTACACCTGGGGAAAGAAACACAGGAGAACTGATGAGAATCTTTCTGCACATTTGTCGTAACTAAATGACATTTAGATACCCAAGATCAAACGTATATTAATTAAAATTTAGAAAGCAAATATACCATCTCTCCTATTTATTACCAAAAAATATGAAATTAGAAAACTATTTATTTCACTATATATGCTCTTGTCTCATTTAAACTCCACTGCTGTCCTAGCCAGTTTGGCTCAGTGGATAGAGCGTCGGCCTGCAGACTAAAGGGTACCAGGTTCGATTCCAAACAAGGGCACATGACCGGGTTGCGGGCTTGATCCCCCACCAGTAGGGGGCGCGCAGGGGGCAGCCAATCAATGATTCTCTCCATTCATTGATGTTTCTATCTCTCTGTCTCTCTCCCTTCCTCTCTGAAATCAATAAAAAAATATATATCTATACTAATAAAAGGGCAATATGCTAATTAGACTGGATAGACCAGACGTCTTCCGGACATCCTTCTGGACAAAGCCATGGTAGCAGAGGCCGAGGCAGAGGCAGTTAGGGGCGATCAGGCAGGCAGGGGAGAGCAGTTAGAGGTGATCAGGCCAGCAGGGAAGCGGTTAGGAGCATCAGGCAAGCAAGCAGAGGTGGTTAGGGGCGATCAGACAGGCAGGCAGGTGAGCAGTTAGGAGCCAGTGGTCCTGGATTGCGAGAGGATGTCCAATTGCTGGCAGTCGGACATCTCCTGAGGGGTCCCAGATTAGAGAGAGTGCAGGCTGGGCTAAGGGACACACCCCCCCCACCTCCACCCCCATCCCCGCACAAATTTCATGCACTGAGCCACTAGTTAAAAATAATAAATTAACTACACTGTTGATCATATATGTTAACTGTGACACTGGTCACAATTTTTTTAATATAAGCTTTTTTTATATGAACTGATGTCAATCAATCCTCAAAACATTAAAAGCAAAACAAAATAAAACAAATAACAAGAGATAAATTATCATGCATTTCATATGAAAACATCTTCAAATTTTACTATTTTTATTAATACCTGACATGCGTGCCCCCCCCCCAAGTTTAATAAATACACAAATTTAGCCCTCTGTTTATCCCCTTATGATTTGGGTCTATGAAATCTACCTTCTCATTATTTTGCTGAGAGATATTCAGTGTATTTTCTAGCCATTCAAACTGATTTGCTGGGTCACTCCTATTCAGGGTCACAATATCTGGGCCGTAGTACAAGTTTGTGTTTAGGCTGATGATCCTAAGGTTCGGATTAGTTGAAACTTTCTGTGAATAAAAGCCACCTATAAAAACAAATTTAAACACATTCTAGAGAAACACACTCACAGATATGCAGTCACTATGAAAGCAAATTCTTCATTAAGATTTACCAAAAAAAAAAAAAAAAAAAAAAGATTTACAAACCAGCCAGGATGGTTATATTTATACTAGAGGCTTGGTGCATGAAATTTGTGCATGGGTGGAGTCCCTAAGCCTGGCCAGCGATCAGGGCCGATCTATGGGGTGACCGGCAGGATGATTGGGGGCCCCCATTGGCACCCACCTTGGCCAGCCTGGCGCTGCCCGCTTGCTGGCCCCACCCCCGCCCCCACCGCTCACCTCCCTCTGCAGGGTGACCAGTGGGGTGATCAGGGGGGGTCCCCACTGGCACCTGCCTTGGCGGGCCTGGGGCAGCTCCTGTGTTGAGCGTCTGCTCCCTGGTGGTCAGTGCACATCTCAGCGACTGGTCATTTCACCGGTCTTTCTGCCGTTCAGTCAATTTGCATATTAGGCTTTTATTACATAGGATCTCATTGTTTAGTTTGTATATATACACAGGCCATCATTAGGTAAGAATCAGGTCTAACAACCACTATGGAAAACCTACATGTGCCAGGTCCAATGTTCACTCTTCTATACATAGAAGTAACAAGAGTTGTTTCCAATATTCAGGTGAAAATACAACAAATATATTGGCACTAGACGACGAGGTACTGAATTTTGTAAAAGAAATATTAATATACCAACTCTTACTCTTGTATGACTGGGGAAGTTGAGAATTATTGTGAAATACAAAATCCAAAGAATGGCAACACACATGGATCTTGCCAGAGACCAATGAAGAAATGGCAGACAAACCAGAGATACTACACTCTCCATGGAGATGAAGCTTAAAGGCATAAGCCCACTGACACCAGCAAACCAGTGGTGACAGAACACCCAAGAGCCTACTGTCAGAGCTAGTCACTGAGATGCTGGCCCTGGGCCCACTCACCATCCCTGCCTCTCTCTCCTCGGCTTTCCAACATGATTTGTGGCCTCCAGAAAAACTGGGTACAGAGGCTCTTCAGAAGTGGCACAGCCAAGCAAATATGAAAGACCTAAGTCTAAACAACGTTAATAAAAATAGAGGCAAAATAGAGATGAGTACATCTTTCACCTACCTTTCTTTAAAGTCTGAATAGCTTCTTCATCTAGCCATGGTTTCCAGAGGTTTGCTACTGCATTGTACACCTTGCTGGTGAAGGTAGGCAGTTGATCCTGGCCACAAACAATATAAGTCACCATTGAAACTCTAAAGAATATGTGGATCAATTAATTAAACATTGCTTGAGTGTTTACTACTATGATAGGTATCTGAAAATACAAAGATGAATACTAGATCTTCAAGGAATTTATAACTTAGTTGGAGTGACAGGGACAAAAAACAATCAATCACCTATAAGACAGTGCACAAGGTACTACTGCAGAGGTTCTGGGAGTATAGAAGCAAGAACAATCAAGTTTGGTCCAAAGAGTCAGCAGGGAGAGACAATAGAGCAGTTGAACCAGGCCTTGAATAATGATTCATCAAGTTGACAAAAAAAGGATCAGACAGAGAAGGGCAAATGCCTTATGATTTCACTTATATGTGAAATCTAGATCTCTTACCCTCTGAGACAGCATGGAAGGACTTGGAGAGTATTATGTTAAGCGAAATAAGCCAGTCAGAGAAAGACAAGTATCACATGATCTCACTCATACGTGGAATCTCACTCATATGTGGAATCATAGCATGTGGAAGGAATGGAAAAAAATTAGAATAAGTCCTCTGAAATGTTAACACTACTAAAAAACTTCTTAACTTCTTAAAGATTTATAACCATAAAAATTTGATTTGAAGAAGTCTCTTATGTCAACCTGAATTTTATCAACGTGTTGATTTTTAATGGTGTACTAGATGTATAAAACATTATTTTTATTATCATAAAGTATATTTTATCATCCTATTTATCATATTACAATAATATATGTTTATGTGACATAAGCTCTAGGGGAGAAAAAAACAAAACTTTAAGAAAGTAGATACTGAATAGAAACCCAGAAAGCATTTGTAAAATTGGGTAATTATTCCTACTTTGGTCTTTAAAAAAATATAATAAAAAACTGATGCCATTTTATTCACTATCTTCATTTCCTTGTATAATAGTGATAGAGACCTATTTCTTAAAGGAGTTTCCTCGTTAGCATTAATTAAAATGCTTAGTTATGTCTCAAGATGACACCCGAGGCACCTTAGTTCCTAATACATATGCCTAGTACATAATCAAAGTATAAATACATTCAGAGCAAGTAATAAGCAAATAAGTTGTTTTAACTGGAACTAATTATCCAAAGCATATTTTCAGTTCGTGTCAGAGATCAGAGTCACCTGTGAAAATTACACAATAGCATAGGCCAATCCAGATTCTGATTTAGAATTAGTCATCATTGCCCTGGCTGGTGTGGCTCAGTTGGTTGGGCGTCGTCCTATGTACCAAAAGGTTGCACCAAAACGCTGACAGTTCCTGGTCAGGGCACATGCCTAGGTTTCAGGGGGCGATCTCTGGTGGGGGTGTATATGAAGCAGCTGATCAATTTTGCATTCTCATATTATGATGTTTCTCTCTCCCTCTCCTTTCCTCTCTCTAAATATCAATTTAAAATAAAAATTAAAAATTGGTCATCATCATCAAAAAAACCCCTAAAGTTTCAACCATGTGTTTACTTTGAGATGGAAACCAAGATACTAACATGGTCTAGTGGAATCTTAAAATTATATAAAAAGCACTCTACACTTTTCCATTTTAAATATGAGAAATATCAGCACCAGAGAACTTAGGTGATTCATCCAGGAACAACTGGTCAGTCACAGAGCAGGATCAAAATCCCAGGCCTTTGTGCCATCACGCTTACCTCCACCTATCTATGGGACCATACTATCATCTCAGTTCGTTTGGGCTATGACATGACCACCGCTGAGAAATGAGGTACTCAGTGGGACCCACCCATAAGTTTCACGGCACCAGCCTTACCAGTTTAGGAGTAAATGAGGACCCTGGCCCAGACTGCTTTCTTGGGCAGGTGGCCACTGGAAGGAATCCCCGGGCTGCCCACACGAATATCAACTTCTGATGGAATGGGTGGGGACATGCCTCTGTATGTGTACGTTTATGTAGCTATGTTTATGTACATGTTTATGGGGTTTTAATGGAAACAACACTTGTCATCTGTATTTGTTACTAACACTCTCCAGAATTCAATCTCAGGTATCAGTCTCTAGTAATATTGTGGTGAGGCTTTCATGTTACATTTGACATTCCTGAAATGGGACATGTGGGATAGAAGGATGGGAGTAGAATAATAAAAAGATTTTAAAATATAAAGTCATAAGCTAGAAAGAGAAAAAAATTAACTGTTGAAGGCAGTGATGGCGAACGTTTTGAGCTCGGCGTGCCAGCATTTTGAAAAACGCTAACTTAACTCCGGTGCCGTGTCACATATAGAAATTTTTTGATATTTGCAACCATAGTGAAACAAAGACTTATATTTTTGATATTTATTTTATATATTTAAATGCCATTTAACAAAGAAAACTCAACCAAAAAAATGAGTTCGCGTGTCATAGGTTTGCCATCACTGGTTTAAGGTATGCAGACTGTCCAATTTACCTTAGCTGTACACGTAATAGGATACAGTTTAGAAGTTGGGTAGTACCTACATCTTTGAATTATTATAAGATGTGACTTCATAAAAAGACAAAGGAGACATCTGTAATACGTTCAACAATAAAGACTTTAAAAAATAAAAAAAATAAATTAAAAGAAGACAGAGATAAAAGTAAAAAGAAAGAAATCCTCAAAGGAGAGGATGCCACAGCTTAATGCTATAACAGCCACCACTCCACTTACTGAGGGCTTACTATGGGGTGGGTAGGAAGTTGTGCCTTTTCATAAAGTGTCACTAATTCTCACAAAAATTCTGCAAGGAGGGAATTATTGCTCCTATTTGCAAATGACTGACCTATGGATCAGGGACATTAAGTGAATTATCCAAGTTGGTCAAGCTATTAGAAGCAAGGCGAGATAAGGATTTAAATTCTAGTGAATGTGACTCTTAACCTCACTTTTCCACTGTACCAGTCTGCCTGTCACCTAATAAAACAATGTGTGTAGCCTCTGGCTCCCGGAGACTGTCATCCCCAAGCCTCTGCACTGTGTGCTCTAACATCGCAGTGGTCACAAAAGTTGACCACTGTTTGAGAGGCCAACTCACAAAGACTCACACTGTGTTCCTCTCAAGACGGGAGGTCAGTGTCAAGAAGTCACTTGAAACTTACCCTCGTCCCAGAGTACAACTTTTCAAAATCATCCTATTCAGGTTAGACTGACTAATATAATCAAAACTCTCATGAAGCATCCTTTTGACATGAGATGGAAAAGATATTCTAAGCAAAAAGAAAAATGTAGACAAAGAGAGGCAGGACAGTAAACATCATAATCCAGAGATGTTGAGTATGTTATTCTGGCAAGAGCAAGGGATGTGTGCAAGGGCGTTGGTCTAGTTGCACAGAAAAGATCCAGGATGTAGGCTTCGCCCCTGAGTGATTGTGAGTGCTTGAACAAGCACTTTAATATTTCTAGGCCTGTTTTCTCATCTATAAAATGAAGAGTAGATCTAGACCAAGGTCAGCGAACTTCTTCTACAAAGGGCAAAATAATAAAGAGGTTAGGCTTATGAGAGATACGATCTGTCACAACTATTCTGCTCTGCAGTTGGTGCAAAAGAAGCCGTAGGCAATACAGGAAGAATGGGCATAGTTGTGTTTCAATAAAACTTTATTTATAACAGGTAGCAAGCCAATTTGGACCAAAGGCCCGAATTTGCCATGCTCTAGACCAGGGGTGGGCAAACTTTTTGACTCGAGGGCTACAATGGGTTCTTAAACTGGACCGGAGGGCTGGAACAAAAGCATGGATGGTGTGTTTGTGTGAATTAATATAAATTCAAAGTAAACATCATTACATACAAGGGTACGATCTTTTTTTTTTTTAGTTTTATTCATTTCAAACAGGCCGGATCCAGCCCGCGGGCCATAGTTTGCCCACGGCTGCTCTAGACTAAACAATAATCTCTGAGATTTCTTAAATCTGTACAAATCGAGGGTTCTACACTACTATAACAAGACCCTGAAACCAAAGCTGGTATTAGCCGTTACACACAGGCTGCTTGACAAAGAGCTGCTCTGATAAGTTGAAGCTCGGCTGTCTCTATCAGGCATTAAATATTCTGAATACAGTCTCTGCCTTGAATCACATCTTAATCAGATAAACGGGGCTTGAACCTGAACCTCTTTGGTTCTTATGATAGTTCGCTATGTTTTTAAAGTTTTCGGTCACAATCTAGCTTAGATTAGGGTGTGGTGAGCTTTGAAATTCTGAAAAACATAAACATTTGTCAAAACATTTGTCAGTGTTAACTTTCCTCCTTAACTGAATCATGCAAATATGAATAAATGACAAAATTACTCAAAAGAAAGGCGAAATAAAGGAAGATTACAAAGAAAAAGAAAAATTAATAGTTCACAAACTAGGTATGTGCTTCCAAAGACTCACTATGCACATAACATTTTATGAATTATGAAGAGTCATTTTAAAGTCCTCCAAACACTCATCTTGCCTTCATTGGGGGTTAGCATTACGAGCACACTCTGCCTCAATGAGCCCCACTCCACAGCTTACCATCAGCTAGTTATTGTCACAATTTTTACACTACTGATGGGAAAAATCCTTTAAGCACTTCTGGAAGTTAAGGTCAGACTTACCTGTGGCCAATAGTCATGATTCCCCAGTGCAGGGAAAACCTGGAGATTTGGAAAGAGAGTCTGGACAGTGGTTGTCATATTAGCGATCACCATTATGACTGTGTCTGTTGAGAGTTCATACACTGGAACATGAGGTGGGCTGTCCCTGAAAATAACAAAGAATCATAGAGAACAAAGTCAGGTTACATAAAAAATTCACGAGACTTATGCATAATGCCTTGCTGTGGACTGTCTTTGCAAACCTCTGCCATCAAACAGCAGATGTGAGTGAGGAGTTGACAAACTACTCTTCATTTACCTTTCTCCCACAAAGAATCTCATTTTAAAAATGTGTGTAATCACAAAAGATAAACTAGAAATCTCAGCCTGTTTTACTGCCTGACTGCAGATTTATGAGAAATAACAAATTTTAGTAAATTAAAAGCACAGATTCCAGAGCCAAAATGCCTGTATTAAAAATCCCAGCTTTGCCCTGGCTGGTTTGGCTCACTGGATAGAGCGTCGGCCTGGGGACTGAAGGGTCCCAGGTTCGACTCCAGTCAAGGGCATGTACCTTGGTTGCAGGCACATACCCAGTAGGGGGTGTGCAGGAGGCAACTGATCAATGCTTCTCTCTCATCGATGTTTCTAACTCTCGATCCCTCTCCCTTCCTCTCTGTAAAAAATCAATAAAATATATATATTTTTTAAATCCCAGCTTTGCCACTCACTTGCTGTGTGCACTTGGGCAAGTTACTTAGATGCTCAGTGCTTTCATTTCCTTATATGTAAAATGGAGAAAATAATAATACTGCTTCAGGCACAGGAAATAGAGGCCTCTTCACTCTACGATTCCATCATAATGGATGGAATATTTCATTATACCACCAGAGGATGGTGTTTGCAAAACTGCTATCACAGGTTAACTCCCATTTTTGCCATTTGTTTTTATTATTTAATCAAGACTTTTATCACATTAATAAGTGACAAAATACCAAGATACTGATATAAGTGTGCTGCTTATGGATTCCTGTCCTAGCATCAACATATTTCTAGAGTGTGTACTCTAAAAACCACACAATTCTAAAAATTTTATCTCTAATAATGTTGATTCATTTGAATGACCTAGAATTTCTTAAACCAAATAATTTTAAAACATAATTAATCTTATGGAATTCAGCAATCTAATGAAGCTTAAGACACTGAGCAACTCCTGGTACTTATATAATAACTTACCCTGTCCATATCATGAAAGATGCTTCTTGTCCTGAATTTTTAATAAAATCAAACGCTGACAAGATAAGGTGATATGGAGAATCACACATAACATCTCCAAAGGGGCCAGGATTGGAGGCATTTGTGCCTTTGGACGAAGCACACACTTTTGTGTGGTCATCTGTGATGTGGTAAGTAGGGTCTAAGTGTAAGTCAGTCACGTGCCAGAACTGTCCTGGTGATTAGAAAAGAAATGGTGTTAAATCTAATTCTTTTTTTTTTTTTTTGGTCTTTCTACGTAAATATTTCTAGTAGGATGACAGGCTGTTGCTCCTCCCTGTGATATCCCTCTCTCTCACTCACCTCGTGTAAAATGGATGCTGACACCTACTGTGATTAAGGGACATGAGATTATAAATATACTACATTTTTGTAAACCAAAACTGGAAACACATTAAGGACATATCCATCTTATATAATTTAATACCTAGATTTATATATCTCTAGCATCTAGACTATGTCTGACCTACATTAGGCTCTCAACAAACATTCTTTAATTAGGCATAGGCAAATTTCAGGATTCCCTCCGGCAATGAAAGCTAAACTAGAACCAGTTTCTCCAGGCTTGCAGTCCAGTGTTCTTTCCACTACACTGGATTCCCAGACAGGTAAGTGAGGGGTAATTACTTAGATGCACTGGAGGGTGTCTTTAAATAGTCGCTAAGAATGAGCTCTGACAGGCCCTTCACCTGAGATTTATGAATAGTGAACCTTAGGAGGCCTCACCTACTTCTAATAAAATTGTATATAAAATGCTGAGGGTGTATGTGTGTGTGTGTGTGTGCGTGTGTGTGCGCGTGTGTGTGTCCCCAAGACCATAGACCTGGCTGGCGGCAGAGCCCACACTCCAATTCAGATTCTCGGGTTAACAATCCAAAGTCCTTTTCACTACACCACAACTACTTTCTTTAAATATTTCCACAAATATGTGTGTGTTGTCAATGTAAATGCTCAAAATTATACCCCCCAAAAAACTTACTTATCTTAAATGTTTTAATTTATCCTAGAGGATCTGGTAAACCATGTTTGGACATACTGCTGTTTAAAATACGTGCTTCTGTTCACTAGTATTTGTTTATGTCAGTTCCTACCAAATAATCCAGCAGGCCCTGACCTACCAAAGCTAAGGAGTTGTGGCTAAACACACTCTGGTGGAGCTTCCCTGGGTTTCTGTCCTCTGGACCACCAGGACTTGGGCAGGAAAGTGAGACTGGGCATTGGCGTGCGCACACACATACACACCAAATAAGTGAGCCGGAGGCCGTCACAGTGGGTGTTGTAAGGAAGTCCAAACATTCTGGGTTGGGTTGGGGATTTACATCAAATGAAAAAGTAAAAGAATATATCCAATGTGAAAGGTGAACTTGCCATTGGTTCCCCCCATGCCACCGGGGACCTTTTATCTCTGACTCCTCCACAGCCACCGGACTAAGCACGGCCCCAGCTTTCATGAGAGCAGGAACCAGCAGACAAAAGTGTTTTGGAACAATTTCTTACGCCTGACAGTTGGGAAACCGTTCTTGTTTTCAACTGCCTAAGAGCTGAGTCATGAGGACTTGGCTTTCAAAGAGGAGGCACTTTCCGCACTGCGTTCCCCACGTCACACGAGAAAGGGCGACAGATAAGACGGGAGGACTCAGAACAGCGCTGCGCCGAGGCCCCAAACACCTGGCTGACGTCCCCCTCTCCAAACAGAGCGATTGTTTAACGGGAGTCTGGGAGCTGTGGGCACTTTGCTCTTTGCAATGGACGGCTCGGGTGGCATTGCGAAGTCTCTCGTCCAACACTTATCTGTCCGGGGCCAGTGGCTCTCACACTGTCGGGTCTACCGGAATCGGTTTCTTAAGCAGATGGCTGAGCCCCGATCATGGAGTTTCGGGATCGATAGGCGAGGGTAGGGACGGAAAACTGGCATTTCTCACAAGTTTAGGGGAAGCGGCTGCTGGCGGCCCCGGCCCACACTTTGAGAACCAGCCCTGCCGCGGGCCCCGTGCAAAGCGCTGAGCATGAGCGAGCCCGCTCCCCCCCGCAG